>NW_006399824.1:13663837-13707538 GCF_000299155.1 Elephantulus edwardii | reverse complement strand
CGTCCACATAGGGTTGAGGGAGGTCAAGGATGGGGAGGAACGTCCACATAGGGTTGAGGGAGGTCAAGGATGGGGTGGGATGGGGTAGAGCATCCACATAGGCTTGTGGGAGGCCAAGGATGGGGAGCCAGAGCCCCTCTAGGTGGAGGTGGGAGGAGTATTGTAATCATATAGGATTCCATTCAAGTGGAAGAGAATAGCAAGTGATTAGAAAATATTTTTGATGATTGGGTAGGGTAAAGGAAATGGGAAAGATCTGGTGTGAAAAACATTGTATTCAAACTTTGTAGAGAAATAAGAGGGAATAGGAGGGAAGGAAGGAGGGAGGGAGGAGGCAGGGTGGGAAGGAAGGAAGGAAGGAAGGAAAGAAAATGAAAAAAGAGGGGGGAAAATGCTGACCGTTTAGTTAGCAGCCAAACTGATAAGCACATAGAGAACACACGTGTGTGTCTGTATGTTTAGGCCTGTCTACTTGGAGATTCTAGGAAGATCAATTCCCTAAAATAAAATGAGAACGGGCAGTGGTAAAAGAACTCAATGACTGCTAACAATAACGACAGCAATGAGTACACATAAATTCCAGATGCTATTTTCTAAACTCTCCATTAAGAATAACCAGTATTCTTTTGAGTAATGGCAGGTTTCAGGGCAAGGACATGGATAGTACATAACGAGCCTGGGATATTGTGCTATGCCAGAAAGCCAGAAAGTGCTCATAGAATGATGGGATACATCAGAAACACAGAGAGGGTATCTGGAAGGTGTTCTTACCGGCCAGATGGAAAAATATGAGCAGCAAAGTGAACTAATAGATTATGATCCGCTGAATAAAATAGGGCATTTTATTCAGTGAGTCATTCTGGTATAAATAGTTTACCTCTAAGGTACCTTGGTGACTTTAAATTGTGGTACTGGAGAAGAGTACTAAATAACTCATTGTATTAATAATTTGTTCTGAAAGAAAACAAAGACATATCTTGGAGAAAGTGCAGCCAGAATGCTCCTTGGAGGTAAAGCTTTGACAAAGCTTCGTTTCACTTTCTTTTGGACATGTTGCTAGAAGAGGCTATTCCTTGGAGAGGGACATCATTCTTGGAATGATGAAGAGGGGGCAAAGGAGAGGAATACCCTGAACAGTGTAGGTTGACATGGTGACTGCGGAAATGGGCATGTGGGTCAGGGTGTGAGGATGGCAAAGAATAGGAGAGGGTTCAGATCTGTTGTTCATACGGTCACTATGAGTCGTACTCAATATGATGGTCCAACAACATCTCTAAAGATGTCAAGATAGTGAGAGGCAAGGAAAGACTATTTCAGATTTTGGAAGGTAGAGAAGCATGATAACTAAATGCAATTAATAATTCTACATTGGATCCTTTTACCATACAGGACATTACTGAATAATGGGTGACACCTGAAATGGAGTCTGAAGCTTAGATGATGGTAAGAGCATATCAGGATCATTTCCAGCCTTACAGAGTTATACCGAGGTATTACAGCACAATGCCTTGTTCATAGGAAATAAAGATTAACATACTTGGAACTTGTTGTAAGCAACTTGTTCTCATCTATACATCCGGGGGAAAATGAGTAAGAGTTCAATTTGCAACTTTTCTATAAATTTTAAAATTAGTTTTACAAACAAAAACAATTAAGACATTCCTTTATGTAGTCTGCAGGAAAGTATGCAGCCTTCAAGCCTCTCTGAAAAGAAAGCATTGCACATAGTTATTATGTGTGTCTGCATATAAATAAGAACTCAGTACATAGCCCTCTATTCATAAAAGAATACACAAAATCCACTCACTGGTAATAAAAAGTTGTTATTTTCTATAAAGATGCAAGCTGTCAAGTCTTGGTTAGTTAACAGGAAAATGAAAAACTAAAGAAATAGTGTGTAAAACAAAGTTTATATCAACTTATATACCCAACTTACATTCTATTATAGGAGAATACACACATTTCCTGCATCTACTCACATATCATCTGATATACTTTGAGCATGTTGCAAGGAACCAGTCCTTGATGAGGGACATCATGCTTGGAAGGGTGGAGGGACAGTGCAAGAAAAGAAGACCCTCGATAAGATAGATTGACTCAGTGACTGGGGTAATGAGGGTAGGTGTGTCAGAAACAGTACGATTGGCACAGGACAGAGCAAGTTTCAGGGCCGTTGTACATAGGGTTTTGCTATGAGTCGCAAGCAACAACAGCAACTCATATATTTTTTTTATTAATACTTTGTAAAAACTGGTAACTTTTAGAGTCTGTTCAAAGATAAAGTTAATAATCCCAAACACAAAATCAGGTAAGAATCTTCTTTCCTAGAATAAGCAGGATCTGAAATAAAAATTCTGTCTCAGTATGCATCTGAGTAATACACCTGAAATCAAGTTTCTGATTAATTTAAAGTTCAGAGGCAAAATCTTTTTACTGGTAATCCTGATTTGTAAACAGCTTATGTTCTACTTATTTATAAGCTACTTGTTTTACATTAGAATGTACTTTGCAAAGTAATAGATTAATAACTAATGAGTCAATTCTCAAGTCACAGTCCATAACTTTTATGGAATCAGTAACATATCTGGTACCTAAATACCATGTGTAACGATTTGTTTCTCTGGTAAATTAAGTTCAGATTTCTTAGCTCACCAAGAGAAAGAATTACTTCCCAACTGTAATCCTTACACAGGGATGTTGGACTTAGAATTCCTTGCTACAAAGTTCTGTCTCAAGCCCTACCTGTTACTTTTAACCAGGGTGTTTTCACAACCCAGGGCCACTGTGGAATAAAGTGTAGAGTCACAGATTCTTCTAACAATAATTAATGGCATCTAAATTGATCACTTAACTATTTGAGTATCAATAACTCATTTTTAAAGTAGCACACTCCATCTTAGTTGGAGGTGGGAGTATTATTGTAATCATATAGGATGTATATATGACTTCTATCATTGTATCTGAAACAGAGGATGCTTTCCAAGATTTAAAATCTAGGACAGGCTGATTTCAAAACCTAGCCCCTTTCCATTTTCCAATGCTTCCTTAAAGTTCTTGGGCAACACTTAAATTAAAATACGTAACACTTTTCTAGCCTGGAAGGGTGTCAGGGCAAGATGAAATCAAACAGGACAAGAAGGGGAAGTTTGTTTTCATTACTTGACTTTTTTTTTTATAATTCATACCAGTTTCAAATAGAAAAGAAGTAACTTTAAAAATGACAACAATGATAAAAACGGGCAGCAGAAAGAAATCAGGTAACATCTCAGTTCTGTGGGGGTTGATTCTTCATAATAATGTACTTTTGCTCTTTTATTAAAAGTACAGTCAAGTCACAAATGTCCAACTCAGGCACAATTCTTACTTGCTCTCTGATGTTACGTAAATTTATCTTCACTTTGAAAAGGAAAGCACTAATTCCTACTCAGGACAAACACTGTATCACAACCACCTTCACTTGTTACATGTACAGCTTTTAAATCACTGGAAAGACTCTGAGTCTTTTCTTGCACCAGAATAAGGCTATTTTACTTTCCTTGTTTTGAAAATATGAACCATATGTACCTGATCTCACTTATGTACAAATTTTTAAAGACACATTTATGGTTACACATTTGTAGCCCAGGGACTTGACAGTATGGGAATTTCTTGATCCTAAATAGAAACCTTAAAGTATGACTTTGTTGCTCCTTATAACTTGTAAAAATGATATAACTGAGTTACAAACTTAAAGGTTGAATTTCACCCTGTAAGGAGGATGCCACAGGATAAGAAGGTCAGAGTTCATATCTGTTGTTCATCGGGTCACTCACTTTAAGTCGTATGCGACTTGAAGGCATATATTATGACAACAGTAAACATTGGCATACGTATATTTAGGCAAACTCACTGTATTAACACATAGGTTTATCTCTCTTTCTCACTAAGTTGAAACTGACTCATAACTGACCAGTCAGTGTGTTTTCTGACTGTAAACAGCACAGGAGGAGACTACTCACCTTCCTCCTAAAGAGAAGGGTGGATTCGAACCACCAGAGGCACCGCCTTTTGGTTAGCAGTGCAACCTCCTACAGACTATACTACTAGATCTCCTTATAAATGTATAGTAATAGATAAATGAAGGTGTTATTTTATTCTTTATAGAATTTTCTTTTTAATAACAGGTTTCTTCTTTTCAAAACAATTTCTTTCTAGGACATCAGTCTAAATACACTTCTAGGAGTAGGTCTATATAATAATAATAATAATAATACCTTTGGTGGCAAGGTGAGTTAAGTTTTGGGCCACAGATGTACCAGTTACACCACAGGAGAAAAGGTATTACATTTTCATAGAGATTTACAACTTTGAAAAGCACAGGGGATAGTTCCACTTTGTCCTATGATATGACCTGGAATTGGCATAATCACAGTGTTTTTCTTTTCCTCTTAAAATGAGTCCTGTAGAATCTACAAGTTCCAATGTCAAATGAGTGTGGGATACAACAGAAAAAAGAAGTTGCTAAGAACAATGTGATTCCACCCGCAAGTTCAAACTCAAACCTATTTAAACTTGTTATGCTGTTGTTATGTACTGTCCTGTTTGAACCAATTCATAGTTGACTATCCATTAGGTTTTCAGAGGCTGTAAACAGCATTGCAGGAAACTGTCCATCTTTTGTAGAGGAGCATCTGGTAGATTTGAACCATGTGCTTTTGGGTTGGCAATGCAACTCCTTACCACTAAGCCACCAGAGCTCTCTCATTCAAACTAGATAAAATGAAATTATTATTAGTGATGTTGGAGAAGAGTACTGAATATGCCACCAACTGCCAAAAGAACAAGTCTGTTTTAGAGAAAGTGCAATCAGGACGATACATAGAGGCAAGAATGGTGAAGCTGCATCTCATATTTTGGACGTGTTGTCAGGAGAGCCTAGTTGTTTAAAAAAAGACAGCATGCTGGGAATGGTGGAGGATCAGAGAAAAGCAAGACGCTCAACCAGATCTATAGACACAGTGCCTGTAACAATGAGCTCAGGTAGATCAAGAGATCATGAGGATGGTACAAAATTTAGAACTATTGTTTGTAGGGTCACCACAAATTGTAGGCAAACTGATGGACCCTAATAAACACGAGCAAGAATGCACGCTTAAAGACTAAGGTACACCTGATCAGCAGAGGAAGTATCAATGCCTTTGAGTTGTAGTGCTGAAGAAGAGTTCTGAATACCCCTTATACAAAGATAAATAAATCTGTCTTGGTGGAAGTAGAACCAGGGTGCTCCTCAGAGGCAAGGATGGTGAAGTTTCATCTCACATACTTTGAATCTGTTGTTAAGCGGGGCCAGTCCTCGGAGAAAGACATCATGCTGGGAAGGGTGGAGGGTGAGAGAAAGACTCCTGATTTAAGTTCTCAATTAAAACAGAAAGGTTTGCATCCACCAGTTGCTAAACAGGACAAAAGTGCCTCTGTAAAGATTATAGCTTCGGGAACTTGATGGGGCACTTGGACTCTGTGGTAAGGGTTGCTCTGAGTTGGAATCAATTTGACATTAATGGATGTGAGTGCTGACAACGATATACTCCTCACTAACAACATGGTTAAGTTCAAAAGATCAACTGCAAAAATCTGTGTTAAAGGTAGGATGTCCGTCTTAGATCACAAAATGGAGCATGACTACATTATTACATGCCAAATTGCACAGCCCAGCCAAGATGACACATACCCTTAACCATTACAGCCAGACTTAATCTCTCTCTACATCCTGTCATTTGTTTCTGCAAGATATGTTGCTGTTACTGTGAAAAACAGTCACATAAAAACTTTTTTACTATTGTAATAAACATGAAATACCAGATGAGAACGTCAATAACTGAGTAGATAATTACACAACTATCCATCTCATAATTAAACCAAACATTTCCATTTATGCACTTCTATTTTAAATTCATTTTTACAATTATGAAATAAAAACATGGCTACAAATGTAGCATTTAGTACAAAGCCTCCAGTTTTTACAAAATTAAATACATGACAGTGAACACACCTAACACAATTTTTTTATACAGAAAACAAACAAAAATAAACAAGCCAAATTACATTTCTAAACTACTGCACCGTATTTTCATCATAGTTAAGAGAGTGATCATGCCAAGTCCTACAAAGTTCCCTAATGACCTCACTATCCTCCTCACCTTGCTATTTATGGTCAATCTCCCCACGTGTGATTTATAGCCTGCTCGAGGGTCAGCTATGAGTCAGTTCCAACTTGACGCACATCACAATGACAAGCACCACCAATCACTACCCCCAGTGAGAAAATAGTTTATAATTAATATAGTACCATCTTTTTTCACAGCCTCTGCTTCCTACCAACAGAAGGTTAACTTTTCAGTTTCAAATTTAAAAGCAAAGCATGCCTTTGATTTCTAGCTAGAGAAGTACTGAGGTCATTAAAGTCTGAGAAAAGGATTTAGAGCACCAAAACCTTTCTGTAGTCACTAATCTAATTTCACAAACAAATCTGGCAAAGAGCTTAATACTCTTACTGCCTTCGGGTCAGGATGGACTCTCATAGATGACCCTCCATTTGGTTTCCAAGCTACAAACTGCACGGGAGGAAAACTGTACATTTTTCTCCCAAGGGGCCAGCAACTGGTATATTTAAACTTCCAGAGAAGTGCAGCCTTCTAGGTGAGCGCTGCTAACTCCCTATAGATTAAGCCAGAAGTAATAAAATAAACTCTCCTCTTCTGAGGAACAATTCCAGACACCTTAAAAGAACCTAGAAGATCGTTCACTGATGCCTACACTATTTAAGTAAATCAGAGGAACATAATTAGCAATTACTGACTCTCTCTCTCTCTGTATAAATAATAATGTAATAAAATGTACTTACCATTTCCATTAATAGACAGATTATGGGTCTTGAAGCTATCTTCAGTACTTTCCAAGGTCAGAGTAGTATAAGCTAGCAAATTATACTTTGCACCACTAAGATGAGAAATAAAACAGGTTTTAAATATTTTCACATGTTTCTGTTACATAAAATATTTGATGCTATAGATGACAGATTTTAGCTAATAAACATTAATAAATTAACATGTTTATCTTTTTATGATGTTACACATCATATAAAAATCAACAAATTATTTGGTTTCACTCACAACACAAATGTTTCTCTGAAAAATTTCCATCTTTCTGTTCACTGCAAGTATTACTATTTACTGAAAACCCAATATGTTCCAGGTTGTTCTGGTACAGGTGAGGAGGAAAAAAACAAGTACGTGAATGAATGAATGAAGTTTTAGTATTTACATGTTTTAAGGCAACTTTTTATTACACCCTTTTCCTTTTTAAATTTTTATTATATTATTTACAAAATTTGAATACATTGTTTTTCACACCAATTCCTTCCATTTTCCTCACGCTCCCACCCATCAAATTGTGCGCCCTATGACTATCCCTCCCTGTCTTTCCCTGCCACACACATCCTCACCTCTCTGTTTCCACCCTCTGCCACTTTGGATCCTCATACTCATTCTACAATAATGGTTTAATACAGTATTTGTCCTTATGGGACTGAGTTCACTCCGCATAATGCTCTCCAGTCCTTCCAAAGTTAGGTATTAATTTACAAAATTATTGCTCCTGCATGCTGCACTGTATTCCATTGTATGAATGTACCATAATTTCTCAATCCATTCAATTGTGGTTGGACATTTGGGCTGTTTTCACGTTCCTGTGATGGTGAATAATGCTGCTGTGAATACTGGTGTAACAGTTTCCATTAGAGCCTCAATTCTCCTTGGAGTATATTCCAAGCAATGGAATAGCTGGGTCATATGGAATTTCTACCTTCAGCTTTTTAGGGAAGCGCCAAACTGCCTTCCAGAGTGGTTGTACCATTGTACAATCCCATCAACAATGTATATGCGTTCCTATCTCGCTACATCCTCTCCAACATTTTTACTGTTAAGTAACATTTTGCTTTGTTAAGGCAAAAACTTTCTTGAAGGAAATAATGAGAAAACAGATCATCTGTTAGACAGAGGGAGCTATGATGTCCTAGTGCATAAAGCGCTGCACTGCTAACCTAGTGAGGCAATTCAAATCCACTTGTTGCTCTGGGGGAGAAAGACGTGCAATCTCCTCTTGTGTGATGGGCTGCCTCTTGGGGGTCAGTTGTGAACTGAGTATGGTGTAATGGCACATAACAACAGGGACATCACATTAGGTAGGCAAGCAAGAAAGGTTTCTCAGGAGGTAAATGTTATATAGTCATAAATGAAACCAAGCAAAGAATGTTGAAAAATACTCTTGGTACAGAGACCAGCAAGTGCAGAGGAGGACAGAGAGAACCAGTGTGGCTGGAGAGAACAAGTGGGATACACAGTACAACATAAGGATTGGAAGTGTAGGCAGAGGCTAGATCATTCAGGCCTGTGTTCCCCCGGAAGAAGGGAAGACTTCAGTCCAAGGGTAGTAAGCCCCTCACATTTAAGAGGACTAATGGTAACTGATGTGTATTTATTTCCTAGAATAAGAATTAATCTCCTTCCTGTGGGTTACCTATTAAAAAATGTGGGGTTTTTATCTACAATGTAAGGAATGATAAACTTCATTGCTAAGATGCTTTTCTATTTCACTATAGTTTTCTTTATGCTGCTTTTTTAAAAAAAAAAGAACATTCTTGCCAAACTACCAAGAAAATCTAGCAATAAATATCAAATCTGAGTGCTTTGCGGTAATAAAAACCCGTTTTTATTTTTATTAATAATACATGTATTTTTGCGCTAGTAATCTTAATGTTATTTTATGACCTTTCTAAGTTTTATTACATACTTTGCAAAACAGTAGAATCTCAAAATTCAAAATATCAAAGTTGTTGTTATCAGTAACCTTCAAGTGGATTACAAACCATGGCGACTCCGTGTGCCGGAGTGGACTAGCCCCACAGTGTTTTCTAGGCTGTATTCTTCATGGCAGCAGATCAACAGGTCTTTGCCCCAGAGAAATGTTAAGCAAGTTTGAACCACTAAATATCCCATAATAATTGAGTACTTAACCACTATGTCATCCTACACATTTTCTCAATATGGTAGTAATTAGTTCCTCTCATATAGGCTTTATGTGTGAGCTCTGGTGGCCTAGTGGTTAAGAAGCTGCATTGCAATCTCGAAGGCACACAGTTCAAATCCACCAGATGCTCCACAGGAGAAGGATGGGCAAACTCCTCCGACACAATTACTATCTCTGAAAACCCACGGAGGGTCAGCCATCAGTCGGTTCTAACTTGATGGTACACAGCATATAGGCTTTAAGGAGCTGTATTTAAGAAAAATGGGTGAGACCATTTAAATCCATATAGCATTATCATTTTCCCCCATTTAAAATAATGAAACATGGGATCCCTAAAGCATTTTGATGCAAAATGTGTCCCTTCCAGGAAAAGATGGTTGACAATAAGTGAGAGTTGCCTGTACCATCTGGCTCTTTACCCATAACTGGGAACTTACAACAATCAACAAAAAGGGGAAAGGAGGTGTCTCTCTTAGAAGATAAGTCTATGAGGTTAAGTAAAGTAGAATAGGATTAAGGTGTTGGGAGGTTGTCATTAGACAAAGAAGAGGAACACCTATCTGAGAAAGTTAACATATGAACACCTAAAAGAAGAGAACCATGAGAAAAAAAAGCAGACAGAAGAGCATTTTAGACGAAGAGGAAGTGCGAAGAGCAGGTGCGCGAGGGTGTCTGACTGACACTAAGCCGGTCTGACTGTTTATAGTGAAGGAGAGTGACATGAGAGATCCAAGAGGGGACAGTGGGCAAACAGATACTCTGGAGCGTACTACACCTCATTTCATTTCAAAATGGGAGGCAAATGGAGGCTTTTGAGCAGAGAAATATGACTTACATTTTTAAATTATTCCTCTGGCTGTTTTCTGAGAAAAGGTCATCAGGCTAAAAGTAAAAATGTAGAAATCAAGAGAGGTGGCCAGGAATGGGGTGACAGCAGTAAAGCCAAGGTCAATTTCAACCCACAGCAAGCCAGAAGCTTCAAAGATAGAGTAGACCTTCCCATAGAGCTCTCAAGACTGTAAGCTTTATAGAAGCAGATGGTCACATTCTTGCCTACGAAACAAGCTAATAGATTTGAACTGCCAATCTTGGTTGGCAGGTTGGAATTTAACGACTGCACAACCAGGGCTATTGTGGTAGCTGTCCACTCACTCACTCACTCACTCACTCACTCACTCTCAGTGTCTTAAAGTCAGAATCAACTCACAGTCAACCCTCCAGCTGGTTTTTGGAGGCTATAAATTGCCCGGGAGGAGACTGCCCATCTTTTTCCCAAGGAACCACTGGTGGTTTAGAATTGCCAGAGAGGCATCGCCACCGGGTTAGCAGTGCAGCATCCTATGTACCGACACCAGGTTTCCCTAATGTGGTAGCGGTAAAAGGAATGAAATGTGAAAGGTAAGAACAAGGCAAGAAAATTACCAAGATCTTTGAACAACTAGAAAAAGAGAATTGTTAATGGAAATGTGGCATCCTGAGAAAGACTAGATATGGGAAGCAATAATTTAGTTTTGGAAATAATTTAGTTTTGGTAAGTATTACACTGTTTTAGGAATCTGAGATGTACTGTGGTTAAGGCAGACTGGATAAAACAAGAATCTGGAGTTAGGGAGGAGGAAATACAAGAGATACAAACATACATGTTATCAGTATACAGGTGGAAGTTTAAAGCCTCAAGAATACAGGAGAGTTCCTAGAGAGTAAAGCCCGAGGACCAAGTACGGGGACATGACATTTTCAATGGAGATAAAAGGAAAAGAATAAAGGAGACAAGCAAGAAATAATCGTTGAGAGAGAAGAAAAGGAAAGTGGTATCTTAGAAAGCAAGTGAAAAGTGCTCCAAGGACAGTGATGACTCCAAGTTCCAAGAAGAGAGTTACGTTTGCTGAAAGGAGCACTGATTGGATTTAGCCATTGGTTTTGGCAACATGCAGATCTTTGTTAACCTTGTTAAGAACAGTTCTGTGTGGTAAGGTGGAATAGGTCAAGTGAGGTTGGGAGGAGAGAAAGCAGAGATGGAGAGAAAGCAGAGACGGCTACCTGTAAAGGGTAGTTGGAAAATACTTAGAAATGGGAGCTTTTCTAGCATGTTTATATATTTGTGGGAATGATGCAGTGGAGAAAACTGATGATGCGAGGAATGAAGTGAAGGTTTCTATCCGAGGTGAGTAATTAAGAAGATGGTGTCTACAGCACAAACAGATGTCATCAGACGGAGTAAAGGCAATTTGCAAGGAAGAGAAGCAGTAAGTACAAAGCCATAGTCAGGCAAGGCTGATAGACATGGTAGGTGGAGGATATGCTAGTAATCTTCTGGTTACTTCAGTTATATCAGTGACAGATGAAGCAAAGTCATCAGGTATGAATCAGGAGTTGAGAAGGGAAACGCTGGAATCTGAGAGACCACTATGTGTGAAGCACTCACCCTGAGGAGAGTTAAAGCGAGAAGCTACGGAAACTTGAACTCCCTTAAGGTTGGGAGTGATCATGTGTCTGAAGAGAGACCTGCCAGAAATGCTGTGCTTCTCATCTACTTGCATGCCCAAGCCGAGCTGCAGAAAGTGGGATTCAAACAAAGTTCTAAGTCTTCTTAGTAAGTCTGATAATGTGAAAGAGATGCCAGGAAAGAAGAAAGGAGAAATCACTAAGTCTAAGCTAAGTTGTAGCAGAAGCTGAATATGTGGAAGGTGGTGGACAGAGGAGATACCTGTTACATAAATATTAAAGTGTTTGTAATTTTATTAATAATGTGTTAACAGAATATGAAATGCAGACAACTTGGATGGAGTCAACAATGAAATAGAGTTCATAAATATCAATATCCTAGACGTTAGTGAGCGGAAATTGATTGCTACTGGCCATATGAATCAAACTAAATGCAATACTAAGCCAGGGATGAAAAATTAAAGAAGAATGGCATTGAATTCATCATTAAATGGCAGCTGGAGAAGATAAACTGAGCTAATGAAATGTGAGAAAACCGGGGCTACCAAACTGAACACTCAGCTAAAAGACCTGGGGGGAAATGTCAAGTCTTGTGCTGAAATAGTAAAGGATTCCATGAGCAAAAAGCTGAATGATACAGGAAGTATCGAAAGAAGATGAAAGGAGTACACGGAGTTCAACCACTGCAGGATGTGATCCTAAGTATGAGGTCTGAGCTGCACTGAAGGTATTGCTGCAAAACAAAACTCCATTAATTGACTGAAAACCAATTGAGATGTTTCAACAAAATGAAACTGGAAGCCCTCACCTGTCTGCTAAGAAATTCAGACTTCATAGCTGTGCCTAAGAAAAGCGAATCAATAGGATGACGAAATTATTAAACAGCATCATTAATTAATATTACATGCAAGTAAAATTTTGCTGAAGATTATTCCAAGAGAATATAGCTGTACATCAATAGGAAAACGACAGAAATTCTAGGTAGATCCAGAAAAGGACATGGGATGAAGGGTATCATTACTGATGTGAGATGGAACTTGGCTAAAATTAGAGAAGGCGAGAAGAACCCTTCCTGTGTTCCTGACTAAGCAAAGGCATTCAACTGTGTGGACTATAAGAAATGATGGATCCTGTTAACAGATCGAGAGGCAGCTATTTGATCAGAATAAGGAAATAGTCTGGGTTTAAAACCAGGAAAGGTATATATCAGGGTCATATCCTTTTACCAAACTTAGTAGGTATGCTAAACAAATAATCTCAAAACTGGGTTTATGTGCAAAAGAACACAGCATGAAGACTGGAGAATATTCATTAACATGTGGTATGATACAACTTTGTTTGCTTAAAGCAAAGTGGACTTGAAACACCTAAGGATAAAGGTAAAAAAAAAAAAAACAAAACCAAAAAACCACCTGTAACCTTCAGTATAGATTACATCTCAACACAAAACAAAAATTTTCCTAACTAGTCCAATAGGCAACATCATAATAAATAGAGAGAAGATTGAGATTATCAAAGATTTTCTTTTTTCTTGGACCCACAATTAAAACCCAGTAGCTGTTAAGAAAGCAAATGAAGATATTGGGCGAATCTGTGGCCAAAAGCTTCTTTAAAGTGTTTAACAGCAAAGATGCCACTTTGAACACTGAGGAGCACCTGACCCAGGTCATGGTAATTTCAATCATACTGATTATTTATATGCATGCTAACGCTGAACAATCATTAAGGAAGACCAAAGGAGAACAGATGCTTTTAAACTATAGTTAGTAAAGAATATTTTCTATATCCAGGAAGAAGACAGCTAGAATGCTACTTAGAATATGTATGTTGTTGTGTATGATTGAGTCGGAACCAACCCATAGCTGCCCCCTCAGCAGGTTTTCAGTGGCAGTTAATTGTCTGAGAGGAGACTGTCCATCCTTCGCCCGCCTCAAGCCGCGTGTATTCAGGACTGCAGTGCAGCTTCTTGTCACCAGGCCACCAGAGCCCCAGAAGTAAGTATAGTCAGTACTTTATCTCTGGTACATTACACACACTACCGGGAGGGACCAATTCTTGAAGGAGAACATCTTGTTTGCAAAGAGAGGGTCAGTGAGAAATAAGAAGACCTTCAGTGAGATGGACTGATATGCTGGCTGCAACCATGTTCTCAAATATAGTAACAATTCTAAAGACACCCCAGGAACAGTGCTGTGTTCTGTTTACACAGGGTTGCTGCAAGTTGGAATCGACTTGATGGGACCTCAACCGAACATGTCAAAGGCAAAAGCTAAGACTCAACTGTGGGGTGGGTAGCTTAGGTGGACCAGATCACTGGAAGCAAGAAAGTCATAAAACTGGGAGGACAACATATTAGATGAGTTGTTTACATATTCGTGTGATCCATCAAATGATGTCTGAAATGAAGATGAAGGAATGGAGAAACTTTTCCTTTTTAGCTTGACAATGGAACTTATTCTTACTGGCCATGAAAATCATTTGAGTAGTTTCACTTTAGAAACAGTCATTCCAATATCTAGTAGAATGTATAACACAGCTTTAGCGTGTATAGGAAGCACCACATTATAGAATGTACTGGGAAGGTGACAGGATTAGAAAGCAACATTAGTGGTAGAACAGCCTAAAATAATTCGCTGACCAAAGTATATGTTTCATCATTCCCTTTCCCAGGCATTAGGAAGTGATCATCACTGACATCTTTTCTTTAATTGATTTCAGGTAAATATTTACAATGAATGAGAAATTGAAACTGACAATATAAAAAAGTTCTTGATAACCTCTTTTATGGCTACATGAGCTATAACATATCTAAGTGAAAGACTGGTTCACAAGTTAAGCACTCAGATAGAAACCAAAAGGTGGCTGAACCCACACCCACGGGAACCTTGAAAGGAAGGCGTGGTGACCTGCTTTGGATAAGGCAGTTGTGCAAACTCCACACAGTGCAGCTATCCTGGGCACACACACTCACCATGAGTCAGAGTCAACCTGAGGGCAGGTGACTTCATTTTGGGTTTTCTTTTTATAGTTCACTGATATGCAGTCATTAAATGATTATGTGAAAACTTTAAAAACTTCAAAAAAAAACAAGTTGAAAGCACAGTATAACTGTTGTTAGCTATATGTGAGTTGGCATTTAACACCTGGTGACCTCAGACATGACAGAATTAGATGCTGTAATCTATATAGTTTGTCATTTATGGATTTTTTTTAAAAACTAGATCACCAGGCTTTCTTCCTAGTTCATCCTATTTTCATGAATTCATTTTTATTTGAATGAAAATTTACAAATCATTCTGATTTTTCACATCAGACTTTTTTTTTTACATTTCTGAAGATATAATTAATTATAGTATCTCGTTATTACCTTGTTGTGTATTCTCTTTCCCTTCACTTGTCAATTTATTAATTTTTAGTCACCTCTCCCTTCCAATTTCTGTCTCATTTACTGGAAACGTCAGCAAAACTGTTTAGCATTACAGTTGTACACAGATCTCCAATGGCAGGCACATGGTGGCTGCCCATAAGCTGCTCTAGGTAGGAATCAAATGCAGGTTTTTCACATGTCAAGCAAAAATTCCAACACTGAACTATCACTGTCCCCAGAGAACAACTGTTTATTATTGGGGGGAGGGAGGAAACAGTGTATTTAAGAACCCAAGTTATCTAAATAACCTAGATGTTGAAAAATCTGGAAAGAAATCACCACCTGAAAATGATAAAAAGCATTTGGGCTAAAGTGGTTTGTGTAGGAGTAACCTTCCAAGTTTCACTTCTCAAGTTCATGTTACCTTTGTAATGAAATAAAAATGGTGAACTATGAACTATGAGGATTAGAAATTTCCTAAAAAATCAGAGAACTATCAGGGCTTACACAATACCACATTTAGTTATGTATAGTTAAAGGCACTTTGACACATAAGGTCGATAGCCTGGTCCACAGATTCCTATGAGGAAAATGAAGTTCACAGAATTCAGCTGCCTGTGATGAACTTTGCGACTTGTAAATAACATACCCGTAGCTGGTAAGGGGCATACTGGAAAGGGAACACTACTGTTCCATACAATCTTTATGCTTAAAAATGGTTTCTATTTAAGGTATTTTTCTACTAAACATATTCTATCATATTCCAAGAATTCTGAATGTTGTTATTGTTGTTGTTGTGTGTAGTTGAGTCAGAATTAATCTTTAGATGACCCTCCAGCCAATTTTCAGAGGCAGTGAATTGCATGGGAGGAAACTACTCATCCTTCTCCTACGGAACAGCTGGTGGATTTGAGCTACATGCCTTTGGGATTGTAGCGAAGTATTATACCACTAGGCCAACAGAGCACCCTTTTGAATGCAGGTGTTAGGACTTAATAACCTTTGAATCCAATGTACCATACAACACAACTGTTAAGTGATCTAATGAATAAATTATGCTGGGCAGCTAATTCCTTGGTTATGTTTTGAAATGACATTATCCTGTACACTAAACTTTTAACACCATTGCTCTCAAAACAAAAAGAATCCATTTATTCCAACAAGTGCTAGGCCACTTGCTTTGTAACTTAGATCTACTTAAAAGTGTAATATGATGACTTATTCTGAAAACAATTGAACAAATTTTTTCAACATGTAAATAATCACTCTTAAAATTTCTGAGTGTGAATAAAATGATGGTTTAAAATTATGTCTACACAGTGAAGGATAATGTGCTAAACTGTTCTCAGGAGGCATAAAATAGTTAATTCAGCTATGTGAAGCACTGGGAAAAATCTAGCTAAAGGAATTTCAGTAAGCTAAATTCCACAAATAAAATGGATAAATCATTCACATCAGGGAACATACTAAAAATTACCAAAAATGTTCACTGTCTTAGTTCAAACAATACTTTATGATGATATTTCAAGTTATTTCATTTTTAAACCATGACTAATTACAATGCCAATGCTTCCAAAACCAGCAATGACCTCATTTTTAAAACATTCTTGTCAGAATAATATTTTCTTTTAAAAACATTACTCTCATTCCTTCTAGCCAACCCTGATATTGAGTTCTCAAAAATTTAATCAGCTACATTTTTCCCCCTATCAAATAGGCCAATTGTTAGAACATTTCTGGGGATCCAGAAATGGATGATAAAAATGATGGCAATTTTAAATGGTAACCTGAAAGAAAAAAGAAAAAAAAGAAGGGATTTTATGGTTGTTTCTTTTTTAAAAGCCTGCTATGTTTGGTCACATGTCATATTACTACAAAAGCGGCATACTGCCCACTTTTGATCTTTTAGGCTCAGTTAATTTATAGACTAAAAGCTGTATTGGATATCTTCTAACTAGACTAGTAAAGAAACAAAATCAATCCCCCTATTTTAGCTCTTCATCTTTATTTTTAAAGTATTATTCTAGAATTTAAACAGCCCATTACAGAACTATAAGATAGGAAGACTTTTGGAATAAGATATATTAACCTTGCACATTCTGGATACACACCAGATGGTCGACAGAATACTGTTATTAGAAAATAATTTGGTAAAATGCTGTTAGATGTCTTAATGGCATTGAACTATTTCAGAAACTAGCATATGATCACAAGTCAATTGTAATGAAGGAAAATTTCAAGCTGCACTGAAGACATTGCAAAAAAATAAGGCCCAGGAATCAAGAGGATACCAATTGACATGTTGGTAATGACAGATGCAGCCCTGGATGTGTTCATCATCTATAGCAGAAAATTTGGAGGACAACTGCCTCACCAAGTATCTAAGAGATATCTGTATTTGTTACCATTCTCAAGAAAGGTGATCTAATAGAATGTGGAAATTATTAAACAGTATCATTATCATATGCAAGCAAAATACTGCTGAAGATCATTCAAAATGGCTAGAAAAGTACATAGAGAATTACGAGACATTCAAGTTGGAGTTAGAAGACAGAGTGGGAAAAGAGATCACTGCTGATGTCATTTGGATTCTGGCTAAAAGCAAATGCCAAAAGAATGTTTATTTTAGACTGGACAAACTATGACTAACACTGAGAAGAGAATCCCAGAACATCTAACTGTGCTCATGCAAAAACTAAACCTAGACAAAGAGGCTATTATGAGAACAGAGCAAGGATTTAAAATTTAAAAGGGTATGCATCAGAGTTGTATCCTTTCTCCACACCTATTTAATCTATTGTCATTGTGGTTGTTGAGTACTATCGAGTCAGAACTGAGCGTCCAGTAGGTTTTCAGAGGCAGTAACTCACACAGGAGGAGACTGTCCATCCATCTCCTGCAAAGTAGCTGGTCGATTCAAACTGTGTGCCTTTGGGATTGCAGCACAGTTTTTTACCACTTGGCCACTTTATGAAGAATGTGGCATCAGGATTGGTGGAGAACTTATGCAGATGAGACAATCATGCTTTCAGAAATTAAGGAGGATTTGAAGTACTTGCTACAGAGGGTTCAACACGTAGCCTTCAATACGGACTGCATCTCAACGTCAAGAAAACAAAAATCATCGGTGCTGGACCAGTAGGCAACGTCATGATGGAGAAAAGACTGAAGCTGTCAATGATTTCATCTTACAAGGCTGCAAAATCAATACCCATGTTAACAGCAATAAAGAAATTAAAAAATATGTTGCATTGGGAAAATAGGCTATTAAGTATTCTCACCACTGGACCAACTGGTAGCATCAGGATGGATGGCAAAGAGATTGAGATTGTTCACAGCTTCAGTTTGCTTGGCTCCTCAGTCAACACTCTTGGCACCAGCAGCCAGGAAATCAAAAAACGTATCGCGATGGGGAAGTCGGCTGTTAGGGACCTCTCTAAAGTACTCAAGAGCAACGGTGTCTCTCTGGAGACTAAGGAGCGTCTGATACAGGCCATGGTCTTTGCAATCACTTGTAATGCATCAGAGAGTTGGACAATGACTAGGGAGGACAGAAGGAGAATTGATGCCTTTGAGCTGTGGTGCTGGAGAAGAGTATTGAATGTACCATGGACTGCCAAAAAAACAAACAGATTCATCCTGGAGAGGGTTAAACCAAGCTACTCCTTAGAGTCAAGGATTCTGGGGCTTCGTCTGACATACTTTGGGCACGTTGCAAGGAGAGACAGGTCCTTGGAGGGGGACATCATGCTTGGGAGGGTGGAGGGACAGTGCAAGAGGGGAAGACCCTCTATGAGATGGATTGATTCAGTGACTGGGGTAATCGGGATGGGTGTGTCAGAGGCAGTGCGACTGGCACAGGATAGAGCAGGGTTTAGGGCTGTTGTACATAGGGTCGCTATGAGTCACAAACAACTCAACAGCACATAACAACAACAACAAGAAGTACCTCTCCAAAGTATTAAAGATCAAGGATGTCAGTTTAAAGACTAAAGTGCATCTGATACAAACCATGTCTTTTTAATTACTCCCTATACAATTGAAAGTTGGATAGTGAATAAGGATGACAGAAGAATTGATACCTTTGAGTTGTGTAGTACTAAATATTCCATTGATTGCCAAAAGAATAAGCAAGTATGTCTTTGAAAAGGGGTGGTCAGAATGTTCATTAGAGGCAAGGGTGGTCAAACTTTGTCTCACATACTTTGGTAATGGTATTAGGAGAGGCTATACCTTGAAAAGAGATATTATACTTGGAAGGGTTAAGGGTAAGTGGAAAGGAAGACCCTCAACAAGATGGTTCAACACAATGACCATTTCAATGGATTCAAATATTCCAGGGAGATGAAAATGGCATTGTCGTTGTTATGTGCCACTGAGTCACCTGCAACTCATAATGATCCTATGTAGAGCAACTCTGAACCCTGCCCTGTCCTGAGCCAATCTCACTAATTCAGACATACCAACCCCCATTGTCCCAATCACTGTGTCAATCCAGCTCATCCAAGATCTTCCTCTTATGCCCTGTCCCTCCACCCTTTAGAGCATGATGTCCTTCTCTGTGGACTGGTCTCTCTTGGTCACGTGCCCAAAGTATGTGAGATGGAGCTTCAAAATCCTATCTCCATGGAGAAACTTGGGTTTCATCCTCTCCAAGACAGACCTATCTGTTTTCTTTGCAGTCCATGGTATGTTCAAGACTCTTCCCCAGCACTACAGTTCAAAGGAATTGATTCTTCTATCATCCTTAGTCATTGTCTAGCTCTCTGAAGCATAACAAGTAAATGTGAAGACCATGGCTTGGATGAGGTGTACCTTAGCCTCTTGACTGACATCATTGCTTTTCAGTACTCTGGAGAGGACTTGAAAGCAGATTTTCCCAATGCAATTTGTCTTTTGATTACCTGACTTCTGATGCTAAGTATGTTGATTGTGGAGCTGAGCAAGCTATAATTGTTAACAACCTCAATATTTTCCCTATTTATCATGGTGCCTCTAGTAGGCCCAGTGGTAAGAAACTGTCTTCTTAATGTTGAGCTTCAATCCATAATGAATACTGCAGTCCTTGGCCTTCTGCAGCAAGTGTTTCAGGTCAACTTCAGTTTCAGCAAACAAAGTTGTGCCATGTGCATAACACAGATTGTTGATGGGTCTTCCTCTAATCCTGATGCCACATTCCTCCTCATAAAGCCTTGAATGATCTGTTCTGCAGATAGACTGAGAAGGTATGGAGATAAGATGCATCCCTGATGACTTCTTTCCTGATTTTGAACTATGCGGTGTTTCCCTGCTCTGTTATGAGGACTGCTTCCTGGTGCAAGGAAAGGTTTCATAGAAACACAATCAAGTGTTCTGGGATTCCCATTTTTCTCAAGGTTAGCCATAATTAGTTGTGATCCACACAGTCAAATGCCCTTGCACAGTCAATGAAACACAGATAGAAACACATTCCTCTGGTACTCTTTGCTTTCTGCCAAGATCCAACTGACTTTGGCAATTATGTCTCTAATGCCACAACCTCTTCTAAACCCAGCTTGTTATCTCTCGTAGTTCTCTGTCATGTAGTGTTCCAGTCATTTCTGGATAATCTTCAGCAGGATTTTGCTAGTGTGTGATTTTAAAGATATTGTTTGATAATTTCCACTCTGTTGGGTCACCTTTTATTAGGATGGAAATAAATATGGATCTCCTCCAGACAGTTGGCCAGGTAGTTGTCCTTCAGATTTCTTGGCACAACCTGGTGAGCACATCCAGAGCAGCATTTATTTGTTGAAATACATCAATTGGTATTGCACCAATTTCTGGAGCTTTATTTTTTGCCAAGTCTCCTTCAGAGCAGATTCAACTTCCTCCTTTATCACCATAGGCTCTTGATCATATGGTGTTCTTGGAAATTCTTCTGTGTCAGCCAAATCTTTTCGGTACAATGACTCTGTATACGCCTTCCATCTACTTTTAAGTCTTCCTGAATCATTCCATATTCTGCCCAGAGGACAGGAGAAAGCTCAGATTTGTTACTCATAGGGTCATTATGAGATGTAGTTTAGTCAAAGCACCTAGTAACAACAAACATAATTTAGATTATTTTATGATCCTATTGTCATGGTATGAATTTTTTTAAAAAACCTCATCTGCATTTTATAATCTCATGTCATTCTAAAGTGCAATGTTTCAGCATGAGTTAAATATCAGAAAAATCACATTCTGGAGAGAAATAAAAGCAGGAATGGTAGCAGTAAAAATATATTTTTTACTAATTGTTCTGCCAGCCCTAAAGCCATGCCACAATGAAGGTCTACGTTTATCAGTGGCTCCTGGAGAGAAAAGATGGACAATGTCCTCTTTTGTAACTCACTGGCTACAAGTAGGACCCCATTTAACAACAATGTGCTCAAGTTTTGTATGCTCATGAAGGAGCCCTCATAGCACAGTGGAACACTACATGTTGGGTTATATGTGAAAGGTAGGTTGTTGGCGAGTTCTGGTGGCCTAGTGACAGGAAAGTGCACTGCAATCCCAGAGGTGCGTGGTTCAAATCCACCAGATGCTCTGCTGAAGAAGGAGGAACAATCGCCTCCTGTACCAGTCAGATCCGATTTGGCGGTACACACATAAAAATAAATAAATAAAAATTATAAAAAAAAGAAAGGTAGGTTGTTTGAATTCTACAGCAGTTTGGAGAAGAAAGATGAGGGAGTCTTTTCCTATAAAGATTTAGTCTTGGAAACCTGGTGGATGGTTTCAACAATCCTTAGGTCTCAGATTTCTTATATGAAAGCTAAGGATGATCTATAGGGATTTGAAATCTAACCCAAAAGCAGCATCTCTCTGTTTGAATTTACCCAGCAACTCCATGGGAGAAAGATATACCTTTTGTTCAATATAAAACCATCTACTGGAAAGTCAGCTATGAGTTGGTTCCAACTCAATAGCAATGAGTGAGTGAGCAAAGGATGCCTTTATCTTTTTTTGGCAGGTCCTGTTACAGATATTCTAGGACTTTCTAAAAAATTAAGTATTCATTCATTGCCAAGCAATAAAACTTTAAATTGCTAGAAATGTACACTCATTGCTTTTACGCTTTGAAGGCTTCTGTGATATTTTAAAAATTGTTTTAATACAAAATTTTGAAGCTTAAAAAAGTTTTAAGACTACTAATACTTATTATTAAATCTAAGGTTTCTTTTAGTCCTAAAATCACTGTTTCAACACAGAAGTATTATTTAATCATGTAAAAAAAGTGTCCTCCAGAATATCCTTAATATAATCTTAATCTAGAAAAGTTACTAAAATGACCTTTGTTCTGAAAGGAGAGTCTTGATTTTTGTTGTTGTTAGTTGCTGTTCAAGGTGACTATAACGCACAGCGCCCCTATGAAAGACTGACCCGAACTCTGCCCTATACTGTACAACTTCATCATCTCTGACACACTAGAGCACATTACTGAAGTCACTGTGTCAATTCATCTTGCTGGGAGGCTTTCTCTCCTTTGCTGACACTCCATCTTTCCAAACATGATGTCCCTTTCAAAGGGACAACTACATGTCCAAAGTATGAAAGATTAAGCTTAGCCATCTTTGCCTGCAAGGAACACTCTGGTTGTACTTTTTCTAAGACATATGTATTTGTCCTTTTGGCAGTCCATGGGACAGTCAGCACTGTTTTCCAACACCACAACTAAAGGGTGTCAAGTTCTCTGTCATCGTAATCACTGTCCAGTTATCTGATGCCTGTTGGGTTTACAGAGAAGACCAAGGCTTCAATTTGGCACACTTAAGTCTTTAACCTGACATCACTGCTCTTCACTATTTTGGAGAGGTCGCTGACAGTGGACCTGCCCAGTGCAATACATCTCCTGATTTCCTGACGGCTGGTACCAAGGGTGTTAACTGCTGACAGCTTCAATCCTTTCTCCATCTATCTAATGTTGAATGTTGGCCCCATGGTGAAGACCTTCGGTTGTTGTGGGTTTGCTTTTTGGTTTTTTATGCTGAGATGTAATCCATACTGAAGACTGTGATCTTTGATCTTCTGCAGCAAGTGTTTCATATCCTTTTCATGTTCAGCAAGCAAAGTTGTGTCATCTGGGTAACACAGTCCTGATGTCACATTCCTTTTGCAGAGTTCTGCAAATTTTTGTTCAGCACACAGATTAAACAGGTATGGGGAGTTCCTGATTTTTTTTTTTAAATAGTATTATTTTGTGTGTGTGTGTACCGTCAAATCAGATCTGACTGGTACAGGAGATTGCCCTTCCTTCTCCAGCAGAGCATCTGGTAGATTCGAACTGTGTACCTCTGTGACTGCAGTGCAGCTTCTTGCCACTAGGCCACCAGAGCTCCGTAGGGTTTCTGATTTTAAACCACGCAGTGTTCCTTTGCTTGGTACAGACAACAGCTTCTTTGTTGTTGTTATGTGCCGTGTTGAGTTGCCTGTAACTCACAGAGACCCTATGTACAAAAGCTCTGAACTCTGCCCTATCTTGAGCCAAACTCACTGTCTGCGACAACTGTCCCTATTACCCTAGTCACTGAGTCCATCTCATCCAGGGTCTTGTCTTCCTCTCCTGTGCTGTGCCACCACCCTTCCAAGCATGATGACCTTCTCCAAGGACTGGTCCCTCCTGGCAACATGCCCAAAGTCTTACTTTGGATGCTTAGCTTTAGAGCACTATTATTGACAGACAAGCATTCTACCCAAAGAACAGACAAAAGATTTTCCCCCATTATCTTCTTTAGTGATTACTAGAAAAGGGAGCTCTGGTGGCAAAACCCAGAGCAAGTTGCAGTGCTGATGCAAAGGCTGAAGGTCTCCTGGGGCTGGAATCCACCAAAGGTTCCAGGAAGGAAGGGAGGCAGTCCTCTCCCATTACATCTACAGCCTTAGGAACTGGGAGGAGGGTCACTAGGACTCAGAACCAACTCAATGACAGCCAAGTTTGAGTATTTGAGTTAGGATTTTGTAACAGTTTTTCACATCATGGGATTAGAGACATAAATGGATCAAGAATGAAACCAATATAATGGTTTTGTAAAGATTTCATGCAACTTCCTTCCTGAACTATCTACTCAGTCATCTATGGTCTCTGCCACCATGCAAAGGAAATGTAATAGTGTGAGGCTTAATCAAAATAGGTTGGAACTTGCTGTACCAGAATTCCAAGGTACAGATTCTCTAAATATATCTGACATAAGTTACTTAATTACATTTAGAAGAGTGATATGTCTAGGGTCTATATCTAAAACATTTTACTTTGTGTATTTATTGTGAAATTACTGATAGGCAAAAGAGGCAACTCTACTGAACAATCAACAAAACAAAACACCTAATCTGATCATTGGTTTTACAAAGAAATACAAAGCTAAAATAATTTTAAAACATAATGTGTAAAGAAGGGACACAGAAAAACCAGGGCTCCTTGGAAAACTCCAAGTCTGGGAACAAAATATATGAGATGAGACTAGGATATAGTGTCAAAAAGGGAAAAGAAAGAAAAAACAAACCTATGGGCCCTAATTGGTAGCATCAAATAGACTACTGAACCTAAGTGAAAAGGCAGAAACTACAGATAACCAAACAATAAAATACTTATGCTCATCATAACCCCCAGCCAAACAGAAAGAGAGAATTTACAGGTTGGGGGGACGGGGGGAGGGTAGCAATGACACATCTGTCAAGGGTCTAATTGCTAAGATAGAAAATTTCAGCACTTAAAAAAACAAAAGGACAACAGTCCAACGAAAACATGGACAAAGTACATGGGCAGATAGTTCACTAACAAAGGTATCCAGGCAACTAATAAACACATGAGAGATACTCAAAATCACCAAGCACTGTTGTTAAGAGCTATCTAGTCCGAGCCCATCACAGCTGACTCTCCAGGAGGTTTTCAGAGGTTGTAAATGGCACAGGAGGAGATTGCCCTTCGTTTTCCCACAGAGCAGGGTGGCTTTGGACTACCTGCCTTTAAAATGACAGGACAAATCTTTACCCACTAGCCACCAAAGTTTGTTTACCAGCCATTATTACTGTTACGTATCATCAGGTTGGAACTGGCCCCTAGCTGACTCCTCAGTGGGTTTTCAGAGGCAGTAAACTGCACAGGAGGAATCTGTTCATCTTTCTCCTGTGAACAGCTGGTGGATTTGGACCGTTTACCTTTGTGTTGGCAGTGCAATACTTAACCACTAAGCCACCAGAGGGAGAAAAAATTAAAACCTACTGTTGGATATTATTTCACCCTGGCAATAATGGCACTGAGAAACAAACAGAAAATAGCAAATGCTAGTGAGGTTGTGGGGAATCTAACTCTTATACAGTGCTGGTAAAACAAAATGACATAAATAGAGTAAACAGTGTAATGGTTCCTTAAAAAGCTAGAAATAAATATGACAAGGTCTAGTCATCTCTTTGCCAGATATATCCCCTACAGAAATAAGAGGTCTAAAACAAACGCACACTCGTGTTCACTGCACACTCACACAGCACTGTTCATAAGACAGAAGATGCAAACAACCTAAGTGTTCACCAACAGACAAATAGACAAAGAAACCATGTACATCCATACAACAGATTATCACCTAACAAAAAATGATGATGACTCCATAAAACACCTCAAAACATGGCTGAATCTGGAAAATGTTATGCTGAGTAAAATTAGCCAATCACTACAAAAGGACAAATAACGTATAAGATCACTATTGTAAAAAGAATGGATTTGCACACAGAAAAAACATTCATTCATGGTTACCGGGGATGGAAGGAGGGAGGGGAGAATCATTAACTAGGTCCTGTCAAGGACTTCTTCAGAGTGTTAAAGTGCAACAATGATGTTAGTCTAGAGACTAAGGTGCACCTGATCCAGGTCATGGTCTTCTCAATTGCTTGCTATGCATCATAAAGGAGGGCAATAATTAAGGATGACAGAAGAACTGATGTCTTTCATTTGTGATGTTGAGGAAGAGTACTGAACATATCATGGACTGCCAAGAGCACAAACAGGTCTGTCCAAGAGGGGTGAAACCAGTTTGCTCCTTGGATGAAAAGCTTTTGAAGCTCTGTCTCACATATTTTGAGCATGTTGTCAGGAGAGACCAGTTCTTGGAGAAGGACATCATGTTTGGAAGGGTAGAGGGTCACCACAGGATAGGAAGACACTGGATGAGATGGGCTGACACAGTGACTGTGGCAATGGGATAAGGTGTGCCAGAGATGGTGAGGTGGCTCAGAATAGGACAGGGTTCAGAGCGACCGTTCATAGGGTTGTTATGAGTCATAGTTGACTCGATGGCACTTAACAACATGAGTGTTAATTCTAGTGGTGAAAAGCCAATATATAATATGGCAGAAAGTTAGCACAATGTGACCAAAGCAAAGGATGACACTAAGAACTGTGCAAGAATAAAAGACAACTCCAGATGCTGGAATCAGAATCTGCTCCTTGCTGATTTCTTTCCAGTGGGTTTTCAGAGGCTGTAAGTCACCAGGAAGGAGACTGCCCATCATTCTCCCATGTTCCTACTTGCGGATTTGAAACACCAGAGAAACACCATCTTTGGGCACAACTTCCTATAGAATATGTCACTAGAAGGTCTACACAAAGAAAAGTATAAAACATTACTATAAACCAAAACAGGGAGTCTGGAGATCTAGTGGCAAAAAGTTGTGCTGCAATCCCAAAGGCGAACAGTTCAAATCCACCAGATCCTCTGCTGGAGAAGGAGGGGCAATCTCCTCCTGTGCTAGTCGGATCTGACTGGACGGTACATAAGAAAAACAAAAATGGCAAAACAGACATATATAAAATTAAGAATACACCATGCCTATGAATTAAAGATTTAACATTTTAAAAATGTTAAAACTACCAAAAGAAAATTGAAATCATCAAATATTATAAAAATTTCATCTTTAATTTGCATCAAAAGACTTCTTCAAAAAGAACAAAAGAGAGAATCTACAGACTGGGGCCAGGAGGGGGAAAGATTTGAAAATGACTCATCTAACAAGGGATTCACCTCAAAATGCCAATAACTAACAACAAATAAAAACAACTCAATTACAAAGTGAACAAAGGATACAAAAGAGACACTTCACCAAGGACATTCAGACGTCCAATAAACAAAACAATGCTGGTGAGTTCCACTACTGGTGGGAATCTCAAATTGCACATCACTGTGGAAAGCAGTTTGACACTTCCTTAAAATAATTATTTTATTTAAGATGCATAAAGGGTAAGGCAATATAAAAATAAGAATTAATTATAATTAATGCTATAAAACAAAATCTGTATAAATTATTGGACTTAAAATCAGTATTGTTACCTTTCAAATAAAATAAAACGAAATAAATAAAAAGGAATCAAACTTTACTGAAAATTAAGGGGAGGGCAAGCTTGGTTGAGATTTAATACCAAAAATACAAACTAAAAGACTACTCCACTATTACCTAAGTAGTGTTCTAGGTAAAAATAACAAACACATGCAGACAACTGGAACGAAAGAATTACTTTCACCTGTCATTTTTGGCAGGAGTGGCTTCAGTTACCAAAACTATTTCAGAATGGAAGGATAGAATGCTATGATTTTTTTTAAATAACAAAACATCAGAACTGACCTCTGTAGCACTCATTTACAGCTCAGAGTTTCACTCTTTTGTCAATTTGTACTCGTGTGTTTTGTGCTATTAAGATATTTATTTGCGGGGAGCTCTGGTGGCCTAGTGGCAAGGAACTGCAACTACAATCCCAGAGACGCACGGTTCGAATCCACCAGATGCTCTGCCGGGGAAGGAGGGACAATCTCCTCCTGTACCAGTCAGATCTGATTTGACGGTACACGCACAAAAAAATTAAAAATAAAAAAAAAAAAGGAAAAAGATATTTATTTGCAGCATCATTACCATGTGAGGGGGATGACCAAAGCAGTATTTAATGTGATAGATTCACACAGGTTTTATTATAACAGATATCCAAGTGTAAAGAAACATTACAAGTGGCCAGGACCTCAGTCCACCCATCATTTATGATGGGATGACTTTAACTGTTAACTCTAAGATGTGAATGTTCTGATAGGTAAACCTTTAGCAGTGAAATCTAATTTCACTTTTCTTTCAATGCATGAATCTGCTTTGTATTTTTAAACAGCACAGAAATTCTCAAGAACAACCCTTTAACCTCCATCTTCAAACACATTCATTTATATTCTTTTAGAACTATAAATTGTTAGTACTAAAAGTCATGTCAGAAAATCTGTTTTGATTTCCTGTTTTCCAAATGGTGAAGGTGAGATCTGAAATAGTGACTTTCCTGAGGTTAATGCTTTATTCCATGTGAACTGCTTTAATCAAGTCCCAGATCCTGATGGTTACTGTGTGTGTCTCATCACTAAAATGCCTAGGCCTAGAGCATATAGGTTTTTCAGACTTTTTTTTTAAAGGATCAGATTTAAAGGTCTGAAACTGGGGGACTCCCCAAGATAGTCACCCTAAAACAATCTTCTAACTTGAAATGGAAGATAAGCTCACCTTCCAGGCAAATAACAGCTGGACTACGAAAATAACTAATACATGTGAAGATGTAGTTCTTAAAAGAATCAACCAGTTTACAGACTCCTACAGGTCCTACACAAGAAAATGACTGATAACACCATTACAAAATTGGCAAAAGACATAGAATTTTCACAGAGGAAGATATTTGAATGGCAAACAGACACATGAATAAATGCTCAAAATCACTGTTAATAAGAGAGATGTGAAAAAAAAATTAAAAAAAAAGATACGAATCAAAACCACAATGAGCTACAATTTCATTCCAGTAGCAGTGGCAAAGTTTAACAGGACAACAAGTAATAAATGTTGGCGTGGATGTGGCAAGATAGGAGCATTGTTGGTGTGACTGTAAAATGGTACAATCACTCTGGAAAGCAGTTTGGCACTTCCTCAGAAAGCTGCGCACAGAAATTCCATATGACCAGCTATTCTACCTCTTGGAATATACCCCAAGAAAATGAGAACTGAGGCACAAAGACTTGAATACCAATGCTCACAGCAGCATTATTCACCATTGCAAGAACATGCAAACAGCCCAAATGTCCAACCACATCGTATGGGTTGAGAAATTATTGTACATTCACGTGATGGAATACTATGCAGCATACAGGAGCAATGATTTTGTATTAAATTACTACCAAAATTGGGAGAGACTGGAGAACGTTATGCTAAGTGAACTCAGTCTTATAAGGACAAATACTGTATTAAGACCATTACTGTAGAACAAGTAAGGGTATCCAAGAGTGGGAGGGTCAAAGCAGAGGGGTGAGGATGGGTGTGTGGGGGAAGGATGCCTTAATCAGAGTCACACGATTTGATGGGTGTAGGTGGGGGGTGTGAAGGAAGTGAGAAAAATCCAGTGTGAAAAACAATGTATCTGAGCTTTGTAAATAAACCACTGTAAAATAAAATAATAATTAAAAAAGGAATCAACCAAAGGGGTAATGCCTGTGAAAAACCAAAGATGAGAAGGCAGAAAATAAGGAAATGGGACAAATGGAAAAAAGAAACCCAGGGAGGAATGGGGAAAGTATTCACACTCGTCAAAGACTGCAACCAACACAATGGGCAATGTATGTATGAATCATCAATTAGAAAATGCTCAGCTCCTCAGTCCACACTCTTGGCACCAGCAGTCAGGAAATCAAAAGGAGAATTGCATTAGTTAATCTGCTGTCAAGGATCTTTCCAGAGTACTGAGTAGCAACAATGTCAGTCTAGAAACTAAGGTGCACCTGATCTTGTCCATGGTCTTCACAATTATTTGCTATGTATCAGACAGCTAGATAATTACTAAGGATGACAGCACAAGAATTGATGCCTTTGAGCTGTGGTGCTGAAAAAAAGTCTTGATCATACCATTGACTGCCAAGAAAACAAACAGGTCAGTCTTTGAGAGCGTGAAACCAAGTTTCTCCTTGGAGCCTAAGATTTTGAAGATCTGTCTCACTAACTTTGGGCATGTAGCCAGGAAGGACCGATCCTTGGAGAAAGATATCATGCTCAAAAGGGTGGAGGGAAAGAGCAGAAGACGAAGACTCTGGACGAGATGGACTGATACAGTAACTAAGGTAATGAGGGTAAGGGTACTGGAGTCAGTGAGACTGGCTCAGGACAGGATAGGCTTCAGAAATAATGTACATAGGGTTGCTAGGAGTCACAGGCAACTTGACAGCACATAACAACAAAACATGTAAATTTTTATCTAAACCATAATTGTTGTTTGTGGAATCAACTCATAGCTGACCCTTCAGTGGGTTTTCTGATGCATTTATTGCAAATAGCAATAAATATTTAAATAAAAAATGCTACAAAAATATTAAGAGCTGATTCAAAAGAATACAGGCAATGAGGGCGCTCTGGTGGCCTAGTGGCAAGAACCTGCACTGCAATCCCAGAGGTATTCAGTTCAAATCTACCAGATGCTCTTCTGGAGAAGGAGGGGCAATCTCCTCCTGTACAAGTCAGATCCAATTTGACGGTACACACACAAAAAATAATAAAATTAAAAAATTTTAAAAAAGAATACAGGCAATAACTTGATGATTTTCACTGATCAAAGAAGGGATAAATTAAGCACTAATTTTAAAGAGATAGAAAAGCACATTAAAAAACTACAAAGTTCACAGAAAGTGAAACACTGATTGCCTCTATACTTACTGGGTCATCAACTTAAAATTTTAAAAACTAAATGAAGAGAAAGAAGTATATTTTCTTTCTTTTCCTCTACCACTTACAGAAAATTATACTATAGCTCTATCCAGAGTTCATTCCTTTATAGAATATCTAGGAGTTGTGTTTGCTTGTTTGGAAGGCAAGACAAATACAGAAAATCATCAAATGATAACCTTTATGAAATTATGATTGAGTAGCAGTGGTTACTAAAACCATCAGACAAAAACTCAACTGGAAGGTCTTACACAATCAAGCTGGTAATACTTGAACCCATCATTAAAAGGTAGAGAAAGTACAACCAAGGTGCTCCGTAGAGGCAAAGACGACAAAGCTTTGCCTCCAAGTTTTTGGAGGTAGTGTTAGGAAAAGTCAGTCCTTGGAAAAGGACCTCATGCTTGAAAAGGTAGGGCAGTCAACAAAAGAAGACCTTCAACAAGTAACATAATGGGCTCAATTATATCAAAGATGATAAGATGGCACAGGATAGGGCAAGCTTCACAGTCGCTGTGAGTTACAGTCAACAAAACTTAAGAAGCCCTAATAATGGGATAAAGCTGTATTGTTGTTAAATGCCATGGTCTACAACTCACAGAGACCCTTTGAACAATAGATCTAAACTTTGCACTGTCTATGACATCCTGACCATCTCTGATATACTTAAGCCCATTGTTACAGTCACTGTATCAATCTACCCATTTGAGAGGAAAAACTAAAGATATCACAAGACTAAGATACACCTGATTCAAATCAGACTTAAACATTTAAGTCATTTTTGGTCTTCTCCCATGCTGTAAAAGCTGGGCAACAAATAAGTAAGACCAATGAACTGATGCCTCTGAATTATGATATCTAAGAATATAAAGAAACATGGATTGGCAGGAGAATGAAGAAATCAATCTTAGAAAAAGTATAACCAGAATGCTTAGAAGTGAGTATGTAAAGATTAAAGAATTGATGCCTTTAATGTGTTGTGTTGGTGAAGAATATTAAATAATACCATGGATTGACAAATAGCAAATGGATGAACAGACACTATGGCACATCTACACAATAGCACATTATACAAAACTGAAAAACAATTAAGAATTAATTAAATAGTGCATACCACAGATGCATCTAGAGAACATTATGCAAAGTAAAATAAGTCAGTTACAAAATGACTAGTATGACATTATATAGTGTGACACTATTATAAAAACTAATGAAGGGTTTACATACAGAATCATTCTTTGATGAGTAACAAGGATTAGGAAGGAAGGGAGAGGGGAGTAAAAACAAATGGATAAGCCAGATGAAGGGAAAGGAAATGTATAAGAAAGGGTTGATCAAACATTTTCATTAACTCGCTACATTACTAAATCATAATTAATGTTATAAAACAAAATAAGTATGGAAAAATTGTGCTGTATAACTTTTCCCTCCAAGGAGGGGAGCAGGGGTTTAAAAATACCCCAGGGATGCTCTGTGGATTTCTTGGTTGGTTGAAGAGACTGATGCCTGTGGGAGGGAGCACAGCCCTTTGAGTCACGGATGCTCCACATTGAAAACCACTCCCATACCTCATCCTATGCATTTCTTCACTTGTAAACTGTTTTTTCTGCTCTAATAAAACTGTAATCTGCTCCCACCACAAGCAAACGGTTTTAAAAATCTTATGAGAATAAAACATGATTCAAAGAAATCCAAGCAGCAGAATGATAAAAATATATGCAGCAAATACTTTGACATACAGTCTTTCTTTACAAAGAAATTTCTTCCCCCTCACAGCAACTAGAACTCCAAATCACTAAAGATATAATGTCATCTAAATACCCACCTTCAAAAGAAAGCACTAAAAAAAAAAAAGAAAAAGAAAGCACTAGATAACTCAGTTGGATGTCAGCCTAACAAGTTTTGATTCTGGATTAAAAAAAAAAATTTAAACATAAATATATACTCCAAATACAATATTTTAAAATGTCACAAGTACATAATTATATTGTGCTACTATAAATATTTTATTAGAAACTTACAAAATAGCAGGACTGAAGAACAAGCTCGTTTCATTATCATCTTCTTGAAACACTGAATTTATTTTCTTTCCAGTAGCTTTGCTTATAGATGTCTTAAGTTTCTTAGCCAGCTTTTTTGGTGTGTTCATTATAGAAGATTCTTCTGTACAGCAACTATATACTTCCACCTTTATCTGAAAATCTGGCCCTGCTTCATTACTAAAAACAAGGGAATTCATAATGTGAGTCATTTAACTCAGGAGAAAAAAAGAATATTATATCTTTTGATGTTTTCATAACATTTAAAACAAGTATCTGAAATAAGCTTCTATTAATGTACGCTAATGGAACAGAATCTCCCTTTGTTTATAAAATATAAAATAGTCTGAGCCACTGCAGCTTCTAGAGAAATCAGCTTCAAACTAGGACACGCTAGACTAACTATAACCAACGTACACAGGAATATTAATTAGAGGAAAATTAGGATGAAATGGTCGGGTCATCTTGTTACCAATGTCATTTCTCCTTGTAACTCTTTTAATAGCATCACTTTTGAGATGTTTACATTATATGTGTGATTTCCTGAAATAAATTGTCTTCTAAACTAAAATCTGCTAGAGCCTTTAGTTCTCATTTCTTCTTCATAAAAACTCATTTATGTTCACTCATAACTTGCCCCGAGCATCTACCACACTTTCGTACCAAATAACTATAAAGAGAATTTCATGACTTAGTAATATAGTGAAAAAACATTAGCAAGGCCTATTTATTTCAAGGCATGAACTCCTTGTGGCAAAGGCTGCCTTGGTGATCTGAATTCTTAACCTAGCACGTGTCTACAAGCTAGAAGATACTTAATACAAATTTATTAAATCAATATGCAGAAATTCTGCCATTTTAGCAAACATTAAATTGGCTTTGTCCTTTTCCAGACACAGTGAACTATCTTTACCATTGAAGACTGTGGCGTTGTTACTAACAATAAAATACACTTAAGACCACAAAAGAGATCCATCAGCAGCAGATGTTGCCTACAGACAGAAGATCCATCAGCCTCAAAGATTTAAAAAATGCAGCATGGACTTTTTAAGATTTAAATGGACAATCTATACTTTGGATAAATCCAAGAAATAACTTCCAGATATTTTTATAGTTTACTATTTGGCAACTTTTAAATATACAGTATTTGTGGTAATGACTACCAAATGTCAATATTTAGAGGAAAAGCAGAGATTCATAAATATTGAATACTCATTAAAAGAAACAATCATCATAACAAAAAGCACATTTTTAAACATTTAAAACATTTGTCAGCAGTTATTTTTAAAACAATTTAAAATATTTACAGAATATTTTTAAAATTATAAATCATGTGTTGTCTTCTGAGGTAATATGCATCATTCTGTCCCTGAAAAAGACTCTTAATTTTTGTCTTTGTGGTAAAGACAAATAACAAGTGGCATGAAGAAAAAAGCTCATTAACAGGATGATTTTGGTGGAAAAAAATTAATTTGTAGTGGTTAATAATGGAAAATATTGTAGTCAGATAATTAAGGAAAATGTCTTGTTCCAAAGTCTCAATTATCTAATAATTTGGGGGCTATTTTAGGGAGCCTAAACTAAACTTCTCTGGTACAACTTGTAAATAAGGAGGTCTACAATACTATTCATAACATAGAACAATGCATCTTATTTTTTCTGTGCTATACTATTACTATGGGACACTAGACAGGAGCCATAAAATATGGTTTACAATAGTTTGGGGTGGGGTTTTTTTAATATTATATGAGTAGAAAAACTAGTACTGTTAAATCAAAACTGTGTATCTCTACTGCTAAAGATGACAAAAGACATGTACATTGATTTTTATCTTAACAGTTCAGTAGCTATTAGTATCTACAGTTGAAGATAATGACTTTGAAAGCGTGAAAAACATACAAATCACAAATTCATTTTAGGCCAACAGGACCTTTGAAAGAAGCCAGGAAGAACTTATGTTAGTTAAAAATGATTTCTATGGCCATCTGAGGAATTCTTTCTGGTTCTGTATTATGACCACAATAAAATGAGCCTGTAAAAGAGCAGGAGCAATAAAAACAGCCCTGAGGATCACCCAATTTTTTATTGTTTTCGAGTACATGAAAGGACTGTACTATAAGAAATAAGAACACACGGAAATTTTACTAAAGTGCTCTTTCTATGGTACATGAGGCATTCCTACATTATAAATGAAGTTGTTATACTATTTTAGTATTCGGTAACTAAATCTCCAATGTAAGATGAAAGAATCTGTTCACGCTTATATTCACTCTGCATTAAATAATGTTCTATAGTGAAGTTCCCATTATATTTATAGCCTAGGTAAGAATGAACTATAAATCTTCATAAAATTTATGAACATTTATTATACCCAATGAGTCAAATTTTACTACTCATTTAATTACAAGATTACTATTTTATTTTATATAGGAACATTTCAAGTGTAGAAATAGGCCTTTTAAAAAACCCAATTTGTAAAAAAATCACTTCAAACATGGAAGATGTTAATGCTTCCAAAATAATACTAAACTCTGTAGAATTTTAGATCCTTTTCATTCTTTAAAGAGTCATACTTACAATATAGTTATATTTTCAAAGCATATATCTGTGATTGTTTTATCCACAATCACCATGTCTGTATCAAAAACTTCAGCTCCCATCTTGAATAAACAAAAAATAGCATAGCGCTGTGATCCTAGGGAAGAAAAACATCTTAAGCAAAAACCCATGTGATAGCCTATGCCTATGTTATGTTCAAATCTACTTGAACATGAAAAAAAATTAGTTTAAATATTTAATGAGTTCTCACTTTCACCTTATGTGCCTTGCAACTCAATTATTTTATGACTGCTCAGTCAACAGATAGTAGTAGTACTTTATCCAACTAAGACACAATTCAAGTAGGGAGTATCAAAAAGTAAACTAAAAATATAATCCTTTCAGCAACCAAAGGAAACCACCAAACTCAAACATATTTATTAGAAAATATCTAAAACTTTAGATAATAGCAAATGTAGTATTATAGATATACTATTATTTTTCTTATTTTGTTTTCTACTTAATAAAAGTAGTTTTCTTTTAGAAGAGGTTAAGAACAGATAGAGCAAAACAATTTCACCAAACGAAACGCAAGAAAGAAAACCACAAAAAACAATAAATGTAGACATGGGAACATAAAAAAACATAGCTGCTGGGCCCTTTAATATGGTAATGTTTTTAAAAGTAATAGGTAATTAAAGAGCTAAATCCTCATTATAGAGAAAATGCAGCTCTAGAAAAACTTATTCTTTATAGTAATCAGAAAGATGTACTTTATTCCCACAAGTAATCCTTTTTAAAGTAAATTATATTTCTTAATTGAATAACAAATATACTAAATTGATTTTGTATTCTTCATATAAAACTAATTATGCTCAATATGATTCAGTTTTGAAAGTAAGAGGAACAAAGCTATCACAATAGACAAGAAAGATAAAGGATTTTCATATCTTTTCTGCTTTGCTGCTAACAGCTAGAAATAATTTGAGGTTAATTTCCATGACCTAAACAATACATGGATTTGTAAAGACTATAAAGCCATAAAATTCTAAAGGGGGGGGGAATCTTTCTCACATTCTCTTAAATAATATAAAGAAACAAAATAAGGCTGAAAAAGATTTCCTAGATTCTGGTCAAATAAAGAAGTTTTACCTTTATTCCTTTAATTTTATTTTGTTCTCCATTCCTCCCCACCCCCATATCTTTATTCTGGTTACTTACTGTCCTTGTACAGTTTCCTATCAACAAATGAAAATACACTAAAAAGAAATCCACTCCTGATGATTCCCTTCTGCCTCACATATTCCAAGGCTGTAAATTAGCATTCTGTTTTGCTTATCAGGATATGCTAACTGAAAGGTTGACGGTTCAAATTCACCAGTAAGTGTGGAAAACTGATAGCACAGCCTCATTTTATAAAGATTTATAGCCTCAGAAACCTGATGGAGGGTTGACAACAAGTTTAGGTTCTCTGGACTCTATAGAAATTGGCTGCTACATTGTTTCTCCTTGCCTATGGGGTTCAAACTGCCTACTTTTTTTTGGTTAAAGTCCAAGCATTTAACCACCAGACCTCCAAAAATATACTCGTTGTTTTTGTTAGATGTTGTCGAGTACAACTCACAGCAACTCTATAAACAGCCAACCTGAACCCAACCCTAATTATTTCAATCAACTTAAGCAATTACAACATAATTATACTAAAAAATAATCTAAAAACTCTGCTCTGCAAGATTCTGCTAATTCTATCAAATGGCATCAATTTTTTTCCAGTGTATAAAGTCTTTCTACCCCCAAATAATCATCAATTTATTATATACTATAGAAAATAATTCAACTGCAAATTAAAATGATACATACGTTCCTTATTGCTAAAGTGCTCAGAGTCTTTCCACATTAATGGTATTCGGATATCTAAAGAAGATAAAGAAAGAAAGACACGTACAATTTTTTAGAAAAAACTTTACTTCTTAGTATGTATGACACGATTGTATAAATTCCACAATGGCTTCTGATAATCCTATAACGGATTTGCAATGTAAAATGAGTCATATTTATTTTACAATTATCATGAAAACAAAATTAAATTCTCTGTAATAAAGTTATACCATAGCATTCTAATTTTTTGTGATCTACATTTTTAAAAACAGGAGAATTACAGTCAATCCAGCTTGGTAAACTTCTGTTTTGGGTAAGAAGTCATAGCAACTATATTTAAATACATTTTTAAATCACAGCCTAGTAGATGGAGAAATAGCTTGAAAACTTTTATATAATATGCAAACTTCTACAAAAATAAATGATCAATGGTTTTTTAATAGAGACCTAGCTCTTGAAAAAAAGACCCAAAATTTCTCTGTAGGATTTGTCTACAAAAAAAATTTGTTGTTAAGTGCTGCTGATAAGTGCAACCCTATGTACAGGAGTTCTGAACCCTGCCCTCTTCTGAGCCAGTCTCACTAATTCCTACACACCAATCCCCAATGCCCTAGTCACTGAACCAATTCATCTCATTCAGGGTCTTCCTCTCCTGTACTGTCCATCCACCCTTCCAAGCATAATGTCTTTCTCCAAGGACAGGTCTCTCCTGGCCATGTTACTAAAGTACGTGATACAGAGCTTCAAAATCCTAGCCTCCAAGGAGAAACTTGGTTTCATCCTCTTCAAGACAGACCTATTTGTTTTCTTGGCAGGCCAATGTATGTTCAAGACTCTTCTCTAGCACTAAATTCAAAGGCATCTATTCTTTTTGTTATCCTTAGTCATTATCCAGCTCTCAGATTCAAAGCAAGTAATGACGAAAACTATGGCCTGGATTAGGCACACTTTAGTCTCTAGACTGATATACTGCTTTTCAGCACTCTGGAGAGGAAGGCTCCTGACAGCAGATTTTCCCAGTGCAGTTTGTCTTTTGATTTCCTGACTGCTGGTGCCAAGAGTGTTGACTGTGGAACTAAGCAAGCTATCATTGTTAACAACTTCAATTTCTATTTATCATAGTGCTGCCAACTGGCCCAGTGGTGAGAATTTTTGTCTTCTTGATGTTAAGCTTCAATCCTTATTAAAGACTACAGTCGTTGATGCTCTGCAGCAAGTACTTCAGGTCCTCCTCAGTTTCCAGAAGCAAGGTTGTGTCATCTGCATAATGTAGGTTGTTGATGAGTATTCTTCCAATCATGATGCCACATTTGTTCTCATAAAGCTGTTTCCCGAATGATCTGTTCTACATATAGATTGAAAAGGTATGGAGACAAGATGCATTCCTGACACACTCCTTTACTGATTTTGAACTATGCAGTGCTTCCGTGCTCTGTTATGAGGACTGATTCCTGGTCCAAGTACAGGTTTCACATAAGCACAATCAAGTGTTCTGGGATTCCCATTTTCTTCAAGGTTAGCCACAATTTGTTGTGATCCACACAGTCAAATATCTTTGCATAATCAATGAAACACAGATAGACATCCCTCTGTATTCTTTGCTTTCTGCCAAGATCCATCTGACATAGGCAATAATGTCTCTACTGCCATGACCTCTTCTAAACTGTTCTAATTATTTCTGGATAATCTTCAGTAGGATTTTACTAGTGTGTGATTTTAGTGACATTGTTCGATAATTTCCACACTCTGTTGGGTCACCTTTTATTAGGATGGGAATAAATATGGATCGCCTCCAGTCAGTTGGCCAGGTAGTTGTCCTCCAGATTTCTTGGCACAACCTGGTGAGCACATCCAGAGTAGCATCTGTTTGTTGAAATACGTCAATTGGTATACTATCAATTCCTGGAGCGTTCTTTTTTCCAAGTCCTTCAAAGCAGCCTAAACATCCTCCTTCATCACCATTGCCTCTTGATCATATGATATTTCTTGAAATTCTTCTGTGTGCCAAATCTTTTCGGTAAAATGACTCTGTATACTTTTTCCATTTTCTTTTAATGCTTTCTGAATCACACAATACATTCATGTGTATTTCCCATAAGAAATAAAACTAGAAATAATATATTACTTGGCATGGGCAACAGACAGATATGCTACAGAGTGATTTGAACATACATTCACCTTCTTTAAATGTTAAAGTAACTATGCTAGTGATTCTTATTCTAGAAATTAATCTAAAGCATTGACATTTTTTAATTTTAATTTCATATTTTCTTCCACTATTCCTCGCCTTAAGTTTGTATTGGTGTAAACCATATATAACAAAATATTTGCCATTTTAATAACTTTTAAATGCACTATTAGATGATATTATTTACATTCACCATACTGTACAATCATTACTGCGATCTACTTCCAAAAGTTTTCCATTTGCCCAAACACAAACAGTACTCCTTAACAAGAATTCTCCTTAACCCCTGGAATAATAAACTCAAGTCTCTGCACATTTGCCTATACGCAGTATTTCACAAAAGTGAGATCGCTTAGCATTTCTCCTTTTGTGTCTGACTTAGTCCACTCAGCATAATATTTTCACAGTTCATTTATATTATAGGTAGCATTGGAACTGCATTTTTCAAACTAGCTGGATATTATTTCATCACATGTCTCATTTTGTTCATTCACTCATCTGTTGACGGAAACTTAGGTCATTTCTTCTCTCTGCGTATTGTAAATAATACCCCAAATTTACTCTTAATGCTAAATAACAGTAATAACAGTTTTCTTATGATATCGTCTGAAACGTGGTAGGAATTGAATTGTGCCCCTGTCCCAGATGAGATGGAATGACCTGGTAACTGGGATACGGGATTAGGTGCGTCGGGAGTCAGAGAGACTGGCTCAAGACAGGGCAGGGTTCAGAGCTATTGTATATAGGGTAGCTATGAGTTGCAGGTGACTCGATGGCACACAACAACAAAATACATGTTGTAAATCCTAACCTCTACAGGTATGGTTATAATCCCATTTCAGAATGAGCCATCTTTATTGTACTAATGAGGACTAGTGTAGCTTGTATCTTTTGAAATTAAAATTAAAAAGAGATTAAGAAAAGTATAAAGATCCAGTGTGAAAAACAATGTATATGAAGAACTTTGTAAGTAAACCAGTATAAAGTAAAAGACTAAACAAGATACAAAGAAGAGAGATTGGAGAAGAGAAATGCCAAGCTATGTACAGACATAAGGACACACCTCCAGTACTTTGACAAACAGAGAAAACTATCCCTTGTAGCCAGTACCTGGAATTTTTATTTTATATATTAATGTTTGTGAAAGAGAAACATTCATGATGTTTCTGTTATGGTAATACATCTATGTATATAACATATTTTTAAAGTTAGACGATTAAGACAGTACCAAATAGACTGCTGTTGTTGTTGCGTGCACTGAGTCGGAACCAACTGATAGCTGTCTCTCCACTGGGTTTTCAGAGGCAAACATACGGGATGAGACTGTCTATTCTTCTCCCATGGAACAGCCGATAAGATTTAAACTGGGTGCCTTTGGAATTGCAGCACTGCTTCTTACCCCTAGGCCACTAGCACTTTGTACCAAATAGATTAAGATGTATGAATTAAAGTTTAACACAGCACAATCAAACAATTTCAGCAGACAAGTGAAACTAGTTTTAATTGTCCAGGGAGCAATTTCAGCAAAGAAAACGACAGGACTCACAATGGTCCAAGAGATTACAGGGCTACTGTAGAACAGGGCAGGGTTTCATTGTATTTTACAAGGGCTCGCTATTTAACAACAAATTACAAATAATGCAAACTGGCCTTTCAATTTCTTTATGAAAAATGTATATGAGTTTATAGGCAAATTTTTCATACCACTTTCAATTAACTACAAATCTTTATAAACTTAATTGTTCAGCTTGATGTATATGTTTCACTTTTACATCAGGTGATACTTTGCCTATTCCATTTTCTTTAAATTCCATTTTAAGGTCATTAACATATATTTCAAGTTTCCTTTTTACAAAGGTTTTACATTAGTTACACTGTCTATCACCACCTAACACAGTAGATACATCTAAGTCTCAATAAACATACTCATTGGGCTTTCCCCATGTCCAAATTAAGCATTTTACATACAGAAACCTAATTCAATAATAATGGAAATTTTAAAAGTGCACTTATTTTTTCATATATTTCATATCCAGGTATCAGGACTTAATTGTTAGCATATATTTTCTTGATTAAAAGATGTTAGTAAACTTATTGGCAATTTGGTAAATCTATTCATATCTGTGATCTATTTTTCTAATAAAGATATTTTTTTTGAGTTGGAGGAGCTCTTTATTTCGTAAAGATAGTCTTGCTTTATCATACAACTAAAAAAAATTGTTGCTCCCTTTTATATTTTATCTACATTTAAAAAAATAATCTTTTTCATTATTTCATGTTTCTAAAGTCTTGATAGTGACAGGTAAATTACTATGCATTTGTTATTTTTTTCAAGACCTAGTCTATACTTTTAAAATGTACATGAAAAAAATCTGGGTCTTAAAGTGAGAATACAAATCTCATAAAAATAACTGTTCCAGCACCATTTCTAGATCAAAAAGACCTTCTCTTTGAATGACGATTCAATCTCTATCATGTGTGACATTCTGGATTTCTATTGCTTGGCTATGTGGGTCTGTTTGTTGCTGCTGTTGTTGACTGCTGTCGAATCGAGCACAACTCATAGCAAGCCTAAGACTTTTGATAACTATCATTTCTCACAGTTCATAATTTCCAGAGGCATGCTGTTTAGGAAGCAGACGCCACTGCTGCTAGTAAATAATTTACTGATAGTTATTTTACCTTTATAATGATATACCTTAATATCTACTTTTGAAAGGTCTTTCAAAAATATCTTATTCCCACTTGGTGCATATGGAGCTGTGCTGCTATTCTCTCTAGCAGTTGGAATATACGAGCTAATCTGAGGGAAAAAGATGGACAATCTCTTGTGTGATTTATATCCTTGGAAAAATCGCTGGAGAGTCAGCTACCAGTCAGTTTTAATTCGATGACAATGAGTAATATTTTTTTTGTTTGAAATTCTTTTATATTAATTTTGTTAACTATTTTGTCAAAACTCTTGCCTCTCAAATGTATCATTATGTACAAACAAAAAAATCCCACTAAACCCATTCCCACTGGAATGGACTCAACTATTCCATGGGGTTTTTCTTTGTTCTAATGCTTGAGAGGGTGGAGGGACAGTGCAAGAAGATCCTCGATGAAATGGACTGACTCAGTGACTAGGGTAATGAGGGTAGGTGTGTCAGAGACAGTGAGACTGGCACAGGATTGAGCAGGGTTTAGAGCTGTTGTACATAGCATCACTATGAGTCGCAGGCCACTCAATGGCACACAACAACAACAACAACAACAACAATCTTCATGGGGGGAGCTCTGTGGATTAGTAGTAAGGAGTTGTGCTGCCAATCCAAAGACAAAAGGTTTGAATCAACCAGCTCCTCCAGGGGAGAAAGATGGACAACCTCCTTCTGTGCAATTTACTGCCTCTGAAAACCTGCTGAAGGGTCACCTATGAATTGGCTCCAACTTGATGCAACACAACAACAACAACAAATCTTTATGGAAGGAGATTGCTAGTCCTTTCTACCATGGCATTGCAAGGTGAATTCAACAAACTATTCACACCACCCAGGGACCTGATTTTCATTAGAATTCTACGACAGAAATCAATTAGGGTACTGATATCTTTATAGTAGTCTATTCCAAAAGACAACTGCACAGTACATTTATACTTTTGTTAAGATTATTCTTGGAGTTTAATGATTTGATTTTTGGTGTTATTGTAAATAGCATATTTGGTGTCATTATGTTTTCTACTTAGTTACTGGTAGTTTTCAGAGACAATGTGGTTTTTTGTATGTTTATCTTGAATCACTTTTATTAACCTCTTTATTCATTTACATCACACCTCAGTAAATTCCCTTACATTTTCTAGGAGGTCTGCAAACTACTACCTTCAAATGGCATTCAATCTTTCTTTGCAATACTTTCATCTTTTATTCTAACAATTGTTACTACAATTTTGAAAATAGTCTTGTCATATTGAGGTAAGTAAATAGCTATTTTTTATTTTAATGGGGTATCTTTTAAAAATTATTTCTGATGTGGCCAATGTCCACTTATATAAGCCTATTTCTTCTTTCCTGACCATAGCTGCTCACTCATTTCACCATGAAATAGTTTACAGTCCTTAGTTCCTGTTCACAGTTGTTCTTACTGTCAGGTAGGTGTTAACTATTTACATTATCATTTAAAAAAACTAAATATAAAATTAAAAGTATTTTCAAAAGTGAAAACTGAGGTACCTGATAAATTAATCTGGCTTTACACAGAGAACTGGAAATCAATTAAAATATTTTATTTATTCATGTTAATTTATTTTTTATGTTCAGTACAAATAATCAGGCTAAGTGTCTTAATTACTATACTTTATAAACAACCAGCCAATAAGCAGTAAAGCTGGAAACAAAAAACCAGAGTATCTCTTGATTATCAATGTAATGTTTGTGAATTCTGATTTTTTTTCTCTATAATTATATTTTATTAATTTTCATAAACATTTACAG
>NW_006399824.1:13648427-13658282 GCF_000299155.1 Elephantulus edwardii | reverse complement strand
ACACAAGAGCAACCGATACCCTGAAAGGAGAAGGGCTCATGGAAAATTCTGACACAGAACTTAAAAGAGAAGTGACTGAATATTTCCAATGGATGAATTCTGATTTTTATCCTTTAAAAAAAAAATCAATGCATTTCCAAACTATAATTAAGATAAAATGAAAATGAATTAGCTATCTCCTACTTTCAGAACTTCTGCTTAATTTAAAATTATCTTTTAGAAAGAAGAAACACATGTAAGAATTCACATCTGAGTATACTTTTGGTCATGAAAATAATTTTATTTAAAGTGAGAAACCGAATTTTATTTTCAAAAGCTTTCACCTAGGCTCCCTTATAGATGTATAATTAATCCCAAGATCATGAATTGGGTCAATCAATAAAAGTCTTTACTATGAAATGACAACAGACATTAGTGTTCTCACATTATTTGAGCCTTCAATAACATATTTTTGTACTCTATGCTACCATATCAGAAGCAAGAAATGGAGGATTTTGTTTAAATATTTTTAGAAATCTTCATAAGATTTTTAAAATATTTATTCATGTTAAAAAAGTATTGAACATAAAGAACACCTAGCATGCAAGTATGAACTATGCTGAGTATCAAAGCAAACAAGGAAGAAAACATCTTTTATTTCAGTATTGTAACTAGAAAGATGAACACATGCATATAAATAACTATGACACAAGCAACACATTTTGATATAGTTCAGTTATTTTTATAAAGATTTTTTGCTTAGCTGAGGGCAATTACTCTGAGTTGGGTCAATTACATACTATATAAGTTTCAGATCTGGTCTTGAATGGAAATTTTTGTTTTGCCATAAAAAAAAACATTTCTAAAAATAGTTTCTTGAGTGAGAGGATCTGAAACACAGCGGCAGGCTCCCCAATACCAAGAGAACAAGGCTTCTGGCCAATGAAATAACCTAGTTAGTATTTAAGAATCGGTGAAGGTACATACTGTTGTTTCGAACATATACTGACAGTATGTTGTAGAAAGTGAATTATCTAACGATCAGACACACAAGTAAGCCATGTGTTCACTTCAATCTGTGACAAATTCAAGCCACTTTGTCTTTAGCATCCTTACCACATTGGAGCAACTGAGACTACACAGCACAAGTGCCATCTAGTGGCAAAGAGTCTCCTAACTGCATGAGGAAGTCAGAGAAGGAGAGCATTCCAAGAAGAAATAATAGGAAAGCTTTATGGGTCATCAAGTAGATCCTGAATGAAATACAGTTCTTTAAAAAGCAAACTGGATCTAAAATCATGTGATATCTTCACAGGACTAGGAAAGAAATGTTAAAATAGTTAAAGTAGTCAGGTATAGAGTAGAAAATAGTTGAGTCAGGCAGAAAACTGAGGAAAAATGTTTGGTCTTTATCCCGGTATTAAGGAAGAGCAGTCATCTCTATCTAATAAATATTCATTAAAGAATTACTATGTGTTAAGCATTATGTAGGCTTCTTTGTACATAAGTGATGAACAAAACATGACTACAACTCTCATGAACTTTGGCCTAAAGAAACAGGAAAAAATATTGATGAACATAAAAAGATTGGAAGGTCAAAAGACTTGGGTTTGCTACCCTGCTCAACTGTTACAGCGAGCAGCTTCATCTCCCAATGTGTAGAAAATGAGAACTGGCCTACTTATTTCACAGGAGTGAACTAAGGACGAATCTGTGTCATGCACATCAATGTTTTTCCCCTCAGTGTATAATTCTACACTATGGAAATCAGTATTTTAGAACAAATATCCTCACAGAGATAGACAAAATGAAATGGGAAGGAGCTTAAAAAATACCTTGAGGAAGTCACTTTATACAATTAAGCAAGGTAAAAATAATTCTTCTGTAACATACCTGATATTGCAATCTTTCCTTTACAAGCAGTCCGTTCTTTACTTTCAAAATTCTTATCGCTGTCAAAAGAAAGAGACTTATGAAAAAAAATGTTTTTTCCAATAAATGTTTTAAGATATTTTCACAAATTAATCTAATTTAAAATCAGAAGTATATCTATAAATAACTTCCAGTCAATGTAAATTATTTGACTCAAACATTAAAATGTTTAGGCAATAGCTGGCTGCTTTAATAGTAATACCTAAAGCTGTTCTCTGCTATTTTTAATATAAACTGTATTACTCTGTAGCTGAAACCTGGATCAATCTATAATGACAGTCCTTTGTGGTTATATACATTCATAAAAAAGAAGTACAGTATCTGTCTAGAGTCTACTAAATAAAGTACCTTCAATCACCACTTCATAAATTATATCCCCAGCTGACGAGATAGAACCCAGACCAAATGTATTGCCACTGAGTAGATTCCCACTCCTGGTGACCCTCTGTAGGGCTGGTGAGGCTGTAAATCTTTACAGGAGAAGCCTGAAAACACTCATGAACTACCCAATAATGTAGCCTGCTGACCATGAGTCCTCAAGAATAACTTATTTTCACAGATTTTTGACACATTACCATAAAATACCTGCTTTTTTTTTTCGAGGGGAACTCTGGTGGCCTAATGGATAAAGTCCTGTGCTGCCAATCTAAAGACAAGGGTTTCTAATCCGCCAGTGGCTCTGTAGCAGAACGATGAGCTATGAGCAATCTCCTCCCATGAAATTTACAGCCTCTGAAATCCCCCTGGAGGGTCAGCTATGAGTCAGTTCCAACTCAATGACGGTAATGTGAGAAAGTGAGATACATACATATATATTTTATTATAAAGGGACTTTGGGTGGTACAGATGGTTAAGTGATCAAATACTAGCTGAAACATTGTTGGTTTGAACCTACCCAGACATGCTTCAGAAGACAGCTCTACTTCTGAAAGGTCACAGCCTTGAAAATTCTATTGAAGCAGTTCTAAACTTAACAAAATTCATACTATGTGTGTGCAAGAGTTTCCAGGGTAAGTTAGAAAATGCATCATATGCAAATATTAAGGCTATCTTTTAAAAAAAGATTTAAAAATATGGAAGTAATTACGTTTTAATTTTTTGAAGCATATTTTCAACTCAAATATCTCTCCAAACTATTAATTTTAGTGTAAAATGTGATGTTTTCTAATTACTCCAAATTGACAATAAAATTGGTAAACATTATCTGCTTAATAATGTGCTACTGTAGCTAATACTTGCTACAGTTAAATAAATGCTTGTTTGAAAATCTGCAATGTTAATGCTAATTCTAAATGCTACAATTAGAAAGCCAAGCTGAGAAAAAAGCAAGTAAACACAAAATTATACAAACACACCAGCTAAGTAATACTGTATATTATTGTTATGAACACTATTTAGAGTTACGAAGGTAAGACTAGCAAAAGTGAAATTTAAAAGGATATGCATATAAAAGGCATTTTTCCCTTTTTTAATTACTTTTAAGACATTTCTGCCTGTAGGTAGATAAAATGACCAAAAGAGGGTGCCAATTAGCCACTGTGCTGCTTGAAAATTATTTTACAATCAATTGAGTAAATAGGGTATCCTAATTTATACCATTTCTTAAGAGAATTCCAAAACTGTATTTCTTTCACTAGACAATGAGAAACAGCACTGAGATGAAAATATTTTACATTTATATTCTTAATGAAATAGTAAAATAATTTCAGAGTATTCTATTATAGATAATAGGTCTTAAAATCCTTCACATCTTATCAAGTAAGTGAAAATTAAAACACTCAAAATGTTTCCTATGAAACTTTAAACCATCCTAAAATTAAGAGATGCAAAATTAAGAGCTTTATAAATATCTTAAATTGGCTAAATGAGCTTTTTACTTCACATATATAAATTCTTTTGAGTAGACTGTAAAGATTGAAAACCAGTCTCATAAATGAGGCTGTTTTATTATGGAAATACCAAGAACATACCAATTTAATCTTCAATTTGTTTTCTCTTTTATTTTTTTTTCAGTTGTTTGTTTAAAGGTTATCTATCATTAGGTGCTATCAAGTACAACTCATAATGACCTATGCACAGCCAAGCTGAACCCAGCTCTATCCTATGCCATCCTAGAGCTCATTGATGAAGGCACCATGTCAATCCCTACTGTTGGGGATCTTTCTCTCCTTCACTGGCCCTTCATCGTTCCAAGTATGAAGTCCCTTTCCAAGGAAAAGTTCACCTAGCTACATATGTAATATATGAAAGATGAAGCTTTGACAACTTTGCCTCCAAGGAACACTGGTTGCACTTTCTCCAAGATTTTTTTTTCCACTCCATGGGATGTTCAGTACTCTGCTCCAACTCTATAATCCTCAAGCATCAATTCTTCCTCTGTCATCTTTACTCATTGCGCAAATCTCTCATGCATATCAGATGACCAAAAAAACCATGCTTTGACTCAGGAATGCCTAAGTCTTCAAATTGACATCATCGCTCTTCAGCATTTTGGAGAGGTCTCTGAAAGCAGCCTTGCCCAATGCAATAGGTCACCTGATTTCCTGACTGCTGTACTAAGCATGTCGATTGCTCAACTAAGCAAGATTAAATAACTGACAGCTTCAATCCTTTCTCCATCTACCATGTTAACTGTTCGTCTTGTAGTAAGGACCTTTTTTCCCTTGATGTTGAGAAGTAATCCAAACCCAAGGCTGCAAGTATTTCATAGCTTTTTCATTTTCAGCAAGCAAAGCTGTGTCATCTGCCTAACACAGGTTAAGTCTTCCTCCAATCCTGATGCCACATTCTTCTTCATAGAGTCTGACTTCATGATTTGCACAGCATATAGATTGAATAGGTATGGAGAAAAGATACAACCCTGATGCACACCCTGCCTGATTTTTAGACCATGCAGTGTTTCTTTGCCCTGTTTAGACAACAGCTTCTTGGTCTAGATATTGATTTTGTATGAGTACAATTAAGTGTTCTGATATTCCTATTCTTCTTAATGCTAGCCACACTAAAATTCATTGCCAGAGAATTAGAACCAACTCACAGCTGACCCACCAGTGGTTTTTCAGACTCTGTTAACAGCATGGGAGAAGACTGTCCTTTATCTTCCCGAGCTGCTGCTGGATTCAAAGAGACAGGGAGGCCCTGCCTTTGGTCAGCAGCACAGCTACCTACAGACGACTCACTAAAGTTACAATTAATATAGCTGACTATATTACCATTTTAGTTATAAGCTTTTTTTAAGTTAGAAGTAAATAACTAAAGTTGTTGTATACAAAAGCAATAAAGTAGCAAACTGTAGTATAAGAAACTATTTGTCAGAGTAAATAACAAAAATTCATTATTTGGGCACTATTAAATACAAATTATGTTAAATGATACATATAATTAAGTCTTATAAATGACTTTGATTAGTATTATTTTTACAAAGCCACGTTAAGACAAGAAGAGATGGCTGGGGAGTGGAGTAGAATTGTTGCTGCTGGTTAAGTGTCGTTGAGTCACGGATGGCTCAACAACCCTATAACGAAAGACTTGAACACTTGTATAACTATACTGATGCTAAACTGGAAGTTCTGTGAGTTCAGGGGCATTTTTGCTCATTGGCACAGTGGCTACAACAATGCTTGAGCATGTGAAGATGGTGAGGATGGGGGGGTCAGGGAGGGCTTCAATCTGCTATTCATTAAGTCACCACAAAATGAAGTTGGCTCAATCATACCTTACCCCAACGATGGATATTAACCAATGTCTGGTAGAAAAGTTGGTGCATACTAAGTCTGTAGACATTTTCAGTGAATTTGAATCAAGTGAAATGAGGATATGGTCGTTCTGACGAAGACAAAAGACTTAGATTTCGGATACTGTACATGAATTATTAGTGAGTTGGAGTTAACCTTTTAGCCTCACATCTTCATCTGTAAAGTGGGGAAATAGCTATCTATCTCACTAAGTTATTAAGTATTTTTTATACATAAAACCAAAGATTATTTTGTGAGTATTTACATATTGAGCCCAGTATTTAACTTGGGAGTTCTGCAGAAGAGGTAGTAAAATATTTAGTTGTGACTAGAGTAGAACTGGCCTACCTCACATAAGCTACCAGTGGTCACCTAAATGAGGATCCCCTTACATATCCTCCAAAATGACTTCATGAAAAGCAAATAAAAACACCTATAGTTTACCCTACAGCAGAAGTCGAAAAGAATTTTCTAAAAAAAAATAATCTACAAACTTCAACTTAGATGTTAATAAACAAATTAACATTTGAAATCATCAAAGGCAGTTCGTGAAGTCCTACCCATGTAAAGAGTGGATGTTCCAAACCACAAGTAATAATCAACTTACAATCTCTCCTCTTAAACAAAAGAAGGATTATAAAATGCAGTGGTGACTGGAATGCTGAATCTTAGAGAGTTGGGAGAAAGTAGCTTAAAATTACTCCAGATTAATGTAGTTAAGGAAAGACACAATAAAGAAAGAGTCTTTTGGAAGCCTGAAAATGAAAATCTAAAAAAGGAAGGACTTAAAAAGTTTAAAATGGCTATGAGATATCATCTCACCCCAGTCAGAATTACAAAATGTTTTAACAGAACAGCAAGCAACAAATGCTGGCGAGGTTGTGGAGAAACTGGAACCCTGATTCACTGTTGGTGGGAATGTAAAATGGTGCAACTACTGTGGAAGGTGGTATGGCACTTTCTCAAAAAGTTGCAAATAGAGATACCATTTGACCCAGCAATTTCACTACTGGGAATATACCCCTAAGAGACCATAACTGACATCCAAGCAGATATATGCACACCCATGTTTATTGTGGCTTTGTTCACAATAGCAAGGAGTTGGAAACAACCTAAGTTCTCATCAACAAATGAATGGATAGAGAAGCGGTGGTATATTCACACAATGGAATACTATGCTGCATTGAAAAACAAGGAACTCTTGCAATATTATTAAAAATGTGTGATCCTGGAGGACATTATGCTGAGCGAAGTATCTCAGTCACAAACAGAAAAATACTGCATGGTGCCACTGTTGTAAAGCAGGACTGACCTCGGGGTTGGGAGGAGACTGAGAAGGATGGGTCCAATAATGTATACTGCATTGAAACAGATGAGGGAGAAAACTGTTTAAGAGGGAAAATTATTAGGGATTTTTGTCATGACAGGAGTCCAGAGCGAAGGCTGTACAGTGGAGTGGACCTCGAGGGAGGGACTGTAAAACAATGAAATAATTTTTTACTTTTCCAAGAGGGTAGTGTACTAGGGGGAAATGTTGGGAGGGGAGAAAATGAATGAATGGAAATTTTAAAAAAATGGCAAGAAACAAAACAGTATCAAAGAATATAAAAACTAACCAACCAACAACCCAACAGACACCATTTAATATAGAAAAAGTTCTTAACAGAAAATATTCTACTCTATCAATGCCATTCCAAAAATATGATGTAACAAAAACTATAATAAAGTGCACTTAAAGGAACACTGTAAATATGAAAGAAATCAGACATCTGAAATCTAAGACCACAGACAAAAATGAAACACATATGCCATGATAAAACAAATTAAAGAAAAAGCAAGGAAATAAATGATAAAGGGGGGGAATGTGAAAGAGAAAGTAATTTCAAAAATGACCAAGATGGAAGATTTTTATCCCAATGAAGTACAAATATAACAGAAAATGCTAAGGACTAGACATAAGAATAGGCAGCTACAAGAAGTTGTGCTGCCAACCCAAAGGAATGCAGTTCAAATCCACCAGCTGCTCTATGGGATAAAGATGAGCAACCTCTTCCTGTGTGATTCACTGCCTCTGAAAACTCCCTGTAGGGTCAGCTAATGAGTTGTGTCCTAGAATATAACAACAGACATGATGAATAAAAATTAAATGAACCAAAGAACACAGTGAAGCAAGAGTTAAAAGATCAGAAAAAAATGTGGCAAACAAACATAAAAGACAAAGACAATCCAACTTAAGCATGTTACTGGAGTACCTAGATAGGAAAAACAAATGACAAAGGATTAATAATAAATATTTCCAGAAATATTTCTGCAAATTAAATAACAGACTCTAAATGACTGAATTAATTCATTTTAAACATGTTCCAGTAACATTATCAGACTTTAAAGAAAACTACTTGTGCCTTCCAGGCAAAAAGATAAAGTTATTTACAATGCAAAAAAACAAAACAAAACAAAAAACCCACTTAAAATGACATCTTTAATTGCAGAACAAAGATGAAAACAAAAGGTCGCGATATAAGTACAAGTTATCAAAATAAAACGAACACAATTTTTTTTCCATAATTTTTAAAAAAATATGTAGAAGAGAAAAAAGTTAAGTTCATTGACCTCTACATAAATAAGCAAAAATGTTATATCTAAAGCAAAAAACCAAAGTAAAGAACTAAGTAAATAAATTATATAACAGCATCTGCATTAGGGTGCCATAACTGTTGAAAATTGGCTTTTCTAGTCATTGCATTAGGACCTGTTTTGGGGGGAGAGCACAATTTCTAGCTACCTTAATTGAAGACACTGTCTCGGAAATCATCAACAGCTGTGGGACCAACATAAAAGAGTGTTTTTCACACTGTAAAAAAATAGCACTGATCGTAGTGGAGCAATTATGAACAGACTATGGCTCTGCTGTCAAGGGACTGTGGCAAGGTGTAACTAGAGGAATCCTGGGGATAAAGGTCACAGTTAAAAGTTTTACTTGCCATAGTGGAATGTACTTGGGGCACTGGGAGGGGTGCGGGGGGACTGCGCACCAGGGAGGGTGTTTTTCTTTTACTTTTCAAAGAGAGGAGCAAACTGGAGGGTGGAGGGGAGGGCTGGGCAGGGAGAGAAGTGCAGCAATGAATGAATGGAAATCCAAAAATCTCTGTAAATATTCATTAAAATTATTAAAATTTTAAAAAAGTAAAAAAAATTTTTACTTGCTGGATGACTGAATGACAAGCTGATTTGTGACTCCTCTTAGATAAAGTTTGCTGGATGACTAAGGAAACCAGAGGCATCTTGCATTTGTTCTGTTGAACCAAACCCAAATTTTCACTAATTGAGGAATTGTGCCTTGTTAATCTGGTTTGAGATTGTCGGACTATACCTGGACTTGCACTGGGGCTATTCGGGCTATTCTTTGCCTCCTCCAGTCTCCAACCTATTTCTATAATAAACCCCACAAACTGTGAGTAAAGTCTGTATGTCTTACAATGAACACTAAACCCAATGATTGGAAGAAAAAGGAGCACGGGGATGACATATCTGACTATGTAGCTATGTGTATAGTGCTATGGACATTATTGATGGGGACAGTTCCCCTTCATGAGGCAAGTAAAAGTCAGACTAAGCAACTCCCACATTGCAATGGCTCCTTTCACACGTATATATACTTTAATATAAAGATTCTAGGTCTAATGATAAGAAGTTGTGCTGTCAATCCTAAGGCACAAGATTCCATATCTACTGGCTGCTCCATGAAAGAAAAATGGGCAATCTCCTCTTACACAATTTAAAGCCACTGAAAAACCACTGGAAGGTCAGCCTTGAGTTTGTTCCAACTCTACAGTACACAACAACAGCAGTAACTACATGACCGAAAACAGTCATCCTAAATTTCTGTAGTGGAGAATAAAACTAAACCACATCAACAACATAATCAGAAGTACACATACAGTTATTATAACATAAATGAACGTGAAAAAACAAAAACCAAACTTATCTGCTATTTCAGTAAATGTAAACTTGCCTAAGAAGAATTTTCAGAGCCAAATCTAGGGGGAATACAAGAAATACATCTTCAACAAAAAGATTTTAAAAGGCTATAGGGATGGACAAAGATATACCAAAGAAATGCAAACAGCAAGAAAACAGAAGATCTGATCTTGTTATTAGGCACTGTAGAATTCAGGTTCACATCAACACAAGAGACGTTACAACAATACAA
>NW_006399824.1:13640453-13648327 GCF_000299155.1 Elephantulus edwardii | reverse complement strand
AATAAATATAAATGTATTAAGATCCTCTGGTAAGCATCTGTAAGATATTGTTGCTAATCAAAAGACCGCATGTCTCTGGTGACTGGAATCCACCAGCAGCTCCTCAGGAGAGAGGTAGGCCATCCTCTCCCTTTGAGGTTTACAACCCTGGTAAACTGACAGAAGATTCTATGAATTGGAACCAACCTGAAAGTACTGACTGAGGGTGGAAATCACTTGGATGACGGTGTTTGGTGGTAGGCAGTGATGTGAGGTTGGGAGGTGAAGGAATTAGGAATGATGCAATGTGGAGCTGAAAAGATGGGGTAATAATAGGCACAGGTCAATAGGAATTAATTTTATAAAAAACAATGTGTTTGAGTTATTGTTTAAAACACAATTAGAATGAAGGAATGTGCAAAATACAAGGTACATGGATGATACACAATGTTACAAATATTGTATGCAAATAAATATAAAATAAGTACAACTACAAATTCTCAAATCAATGCCACTGAGTTACGGCTGACCCTCTATTGAGTTCCAAGGAAAGAAATCATATGAAAGACTAAACATCTTTCTCTTGAGGGCCAATTGTTGGATTTGAACCATCAGGGAGGTGTGGCTTTGAGTTAGCAGGGAAACTCCCTACAGTCTATGAAGTCCTTAAAAATATAATCAGTAACACAGAACTTTTAAACATATTAAGTTTATATGTGAATTAAAAGAAATAGAGCATTCTCAAGAGTAGATGGAACAGCCATAAAAACATTAAGTGCCATCAAGACAACTCCTCATCACTACCTTGTGTTTCATAGAATGAAATACTCCTGGGTCTGTGCCATCCTCACAGTCTCTGCCATGCTTAAGCCAAGTGCTGCAGTCACTGTGTCAATTTTCATCTTATTGAAAGTCTTCCTCTCTCACTGACCCTCTACTTTTCCAAATATTATCTCCTTTTCTAAGGACTAATCTCTCCTGTTAACATGCCCAATGTATTTAATATGGTCATAAAAATTGTTATTAGGTATTGTCAAGATGATGCCAACATAATTCTTTGCCATTCTCATAATCTCATACTGCATTTAGGCCCATTGTTTCAGTCACTATGTCAATCTATCTCGTTATGCGCCTTCATCTTGCTACAGATTCTCTACTTTTCCCAAGCATGCCATCTTTCTCCAGGGACTGGCCCCTTATAAATGATGAGTATGTGGGACTCAGTCACAAAATTTTTCTAAGGGCCATTCTGCTTTCACTTCTGATAGATTTGTGTGTTCTTTTGACAGCTAAGAGAATATTCACTACTCTTCACTAGCAGCATGATTCAAAGGCATCAATTCTTCAGCTTTATTCATTGTCCAACTTTTTACAAGCATATGAGAAATATCATGGCTTGGGTCAGGGGCACTTTAGTCTTTAAGTGACATCTTTGCTATTAAGCACTTTAAAAAGGTGGCTCCCAGCAAATTTAGACAGGACAAAACATTATCTATGAAGTGTATGTTACATTGTTCATATGTCAAATTTTTTCACCTTCACCTTTAAGGAGCATTCAGACAGACAGACTCTTCCAAGACAGACTTGTTCTATCTGCTTACATTCCCAATATTCAACATTCTTCACCAACACCCTATTCAAAGGCTTCAGTTCTTGCGTATTCATTGACTAACCTTTGCATACAGATGAGGCAATTAAAAATACCATGGCTTAAGTCAGGCACACCTTAATCCTCAAGATGGTATGTTTGCTTTTGTTATTGTTGATAGATGCCATCACTCACAGTGATCCTATGAACAACTGATCTGAACCTTGTCCTATCATATGTCATCCTCCATAATCATGGACATACTCGAGCCCATTGCAGCAGTTATTGTGTCAATCCAACTGGTTATGGATCTTCCTCTCCTTTGCTACCCTCCACCTTTCTAAGCATGATGTCCCTCAACAAGGAATAACCTCTCCTAGCAACTCTTTCTTCTTTTTTAAGCTTTATCTTCTTTGCCTCCAAGGAACACTCTGGCTACAATTTCACCAAGACATATTTGTTCGTTCTTTTGGCAGGCCAGGGGATATTCAGCACTTTTCTCTAACACCACAGCTCAAAGATACTAATTCTTCTATAATTGTTTTTAACACTCTAAAAAGCAGTCTTTAATAGCAGATTTGCTCAATGTTATGTTATTTGCTCTCTCTGCTGATTTTATGGGCACTGATTGTGAGCCCAAGTAAAATGAAATCTTTGATTCAACTTTTTTGCACAAACTATGATGTTGCTTACCAGTTGTATTTTTGTTTTATATTGAGATAGTATCCATATTTAATGCTAGTTTTTTATCTTAAGTAAGGGTTCCAAGTCCTCTTTGCTTTCAGCAAGCAATTCTGCACCATCAATGTATTAAAGGTTGTTAAAGAGCCTTTGTGATTCTGTGGATTACTTATTATAGCCTTCCAGCCATTGCCTTTGTTATTCTCCTGATAAGGCTGGATTGAGCTATGCACATATGAAGTGTGTGTGGCCGATATTTTAAATAAGGTAAACAGCACCCTCTAGGTGGGAACATGCAAAGAAGACATACAGAACTCTAAAGTGGGCACTGGTCAGGTTGACCATCCTGTCAGCCTTAAAGTGGTTGGTTTAGATGCATAAAATTGGGATATTACTATTACCAAGAAAGAAGAACTGTGGAGTGCAGTGTCATTTGGACCTGCAATTTCTGTACAGAGACAAAGAACTGTAGTAGTGCAAGACAGTAAGATGGCAACACTGAACCAGAAATCAATGTGAAACAGAGCTGTGGGCTCCCAATGCAGAGAGCCAGAGCCAAGTGACAGTAGGTCCAAATTTACTGGGGAGGGCGAGGGTTATATGCCCCCAGCATGTCATTGGCAGAGCTAAAAGGATAGGTGACATTTGCCGGAGCAAGACAGAGGTCTAAGTGACAAGACCAAGGTTTAGAGAGAGGAACACCTGTAAGCTTACTTGAGAAAAGGGTGTCCTGATGGAAATGGTATCCTGTGTTCTCAAATCTGGATAGCAACCTCTTACTTATATAATAAACTTCATTAAGTGTGAATATTATCTGTGAATTCTATGTACCACTGCATTCAACACTGAATCCTGGAGAAAAGAAGTATTATGGGAGGACAATTGGTATTAGAATTGGTAGAAGATGTGAACTGTTGGGGGTATGTGTGACTCCAACACGAATTAGTTTTGTGCGCAAATGGGGATTCTTCTCACTTGTCAAGTTAGTGGAGGTCAGATCATGCCTTTTCCATGTCTGTCACACACTTTGTATAGTCTTCCTCTAATTCTGACACCTGATGCTTCTGATAGTCCAGTGTCTCAAGATTATTTGCTCAGCATGCATACTGGATAAGGCCAGTGAATGGATACAAACCTGATACACGCCATTCCTAATTAACCACTCACTATCTCTTTGCTCACAATTAAGTGTTCTGGAAGCTGAATGAGAAACAGAAGGATCTTTCTGTCTAACCAACAGAAAGAATGTAGCTCTGCTGATGCCATGAGTTCATATGTCTATTCTATAGAACTGTGAGAAAATAAATTTCTGCTGTTGGGATTCACTTGGGTGGGGTTTTTAAAAAATGTATTTTGCTGTTATATACATATAAAACTTTTTAAAAAGTCATTGTCACTGAGTTAAAAATGACTCATTGCTGATGGGTTTTCAGAGGCTATAAATCATAAGGGAAAAGACTGCCCATCTTTCTTCTGTGATGTAATTGGTAGACTCGAACCATATGCTTTTGGGTTGGTAGGGCAACTCCCTACCCATTAGACCGTCAGAGCTCCCTACGACACAAATACTCTTATATATAAGTAGTAGATATTTGATAAACGTTTGATTAATAAATCAAAGACAAAATTAAATCACTTTCTTGAAGGAATTCAGAAAACTGTTAAGATTCTAAATCTTCATATCTTTCCTGTAATACAGAAGACAACTACTGTAATATCCAGTCACAGGTGATGAGCTTCTATCTGTACATACACAATGAAGTTGAAAATGAAAGAACCAACACAAAATAGTTATAAATATATTTTTAAACACTGGAAAGAATTCTTGAAGGGAGCAATGTTTTCATAAGAATCAGTGAATACAGTGTGTTAGAATAAGCATGTGCATGTAGCAACAAAACTATTTTTATCAATCAAAAAAATAAGTAAATAAAACAAAAAATCGTAGTTTTCCCATCTTTGCTATGTAACTCCTACAGAAACCAGGCTTATTTAACATTTTTATAAAACAGCAATTAAGAAATATCATATGGCTGATTTAGCAAGTCACTGTAAATATTAAGAATATTAAATATGGAGGACAGAAAATTTTCGGAATAATAGTTTAGGAACCATGAAAAATTACATAAAATTGAGTGCTTAGGCTTACTTTTTACTTAAACTAGTGCCTCTCAAACTTTCCAGCTCAAATAGGGCTCCTTTGACAAAATATTCTAATGAAGGATAAAGAAAATGAAAAACAAAATCTTATGAATAGGAGAGCACTGTAACTCAAAATTAGGCAAATTCTAAATTCCTCATGTAATAGTTTAAAAAACTGATGCTGTAAAATACTGTGCATCACTGGGAGATAAGGGTTTTTACCTACTATCTCCTAGAGACTTGCCAGAAAGAAATTTGAGAAGCAGTGATTTAAACCAATACATGCCTATCAAAAAGTATTTTCCTTTTTTAAAAAAATTTTATTTTTTTAAATTAAATTTTATTCATTTTAATGAACATTTACAGAGATTTTGGGTTTTCATTCATTCATTGTTGGAAAAAAAAAAAGTCTTTTCCTAGATTATGACACTAGAATTTTATTTTACAATGTTTGGGATAAATAAAAAAAATACTTGCCATTTGCTGAGTATGTCAGAGGCATTGTACTAGGTTTCTATGAATGTATAATTTTCGTTTTCAAAGTGTAAATATAATCATCCCCATTGTACCAGTGGAGGAAGTGAAACACGAATGATTAAATTATCTATCCCAAAGATAACAAATACTGGTCCTATCTTACCCAGGTATCTATTACAACTACAGTATTTTGATTTTATAGAACTCTCTTTCTTTAAATATTTACCAATGATGTAATAAAAGTACATTAATGTCCAAAGAAATTTTTCATTTGCTCTAGGGAGTTAAAAAAGACAAAAAGTACTATATTTAGTTTTCAGACATGGTCTTCCTAAATTTTTCTCTTTCTATGTGGTTACACTTTCATTATATAATCTGGAGTGCTGAACACAACAAAACTACTCAGTGAAAAAAACGCTACTTTAATAATAATAAGTTCACTCTTGGTTTGAGAGGAAAAAAACCCCAAAACCTATGTCTGGTCTCTGTTGCTATTTCAATGCAACTCATTTTTTAAAAGCTTTGGTGAGTAGTCATTTGTTCTTAAGGTTAGACTAAACTTTTTAATTGGAAAAACTTCAATGCCATATATATATTCCAGAGGTAAACTATGCTACTAACCATCCTCCAGTCTGATCTGGGACCTGCTCTTCTAATTTCTGTCGTTCTGATGTGTAAGCCATTATTCGTGCATTGCACACCATCAGATTCTTTACTGCATGCAAAATCTGGTCTTTTTGAGTGCTCAAAGAAAGTAGTTTCCATATTCCTTCTCGAATTCTGATTTCTAAGTCAATTTTTTCTTGTATGCTACAGTCCTAAAAAAAAGAAAAAATAAATCACATTAAAGAGGTATCAAAAGTCCAGATCTGTAACATTTATTTTTCCCCCTCTAGTACAAGGGAAATGTGCTAGTTATCCTTATAATTTTACACCCTATTGAGAAAGCAACAAAGTGCTTATGTGTGATAACATCGCAAAACATCTATTTTTAAATACTCTTGACAAAACTTTCTTACATTACTAGGAAGTTTTTACAATCTACAAGATAAACAGATAAAAGAGAAACAAAGCTGAGAAATGGTACATGTTCTTGCTGTAATTATTATCGTTACTGTGCGCCATGGAGTTGATTTTGACTCATAGTAACCTCATATGACAAAGTAGAACTCTAGAGTTTCCTTGAATATATTCTTTATTGAAAGAGACTTAATGGTGTAGTGGTCAAAGCACTCAGCTGCTAACCAAAAGATTGTAGTTCAAATACACTAGTCTCTCTGAGTCAGTTGATTCTATAAATATTTACAGCCTTGGAAACCCTATGTTCAGCTCTATTCTGTTTCACAAGGTCACCATGAGTCAGAATCTACCCATGGCAGTGAACTCTGGTTTGGGAATGTTGATGAAAGCAGCATGTTGGCTCTTTTTCGTACAAAAATGTGGAGCAGGCTCAAACTTCCATCCTTTTGGTTGGCACCCAAGCATTTAATGTTGTACCACCAAGACTCCTCTACCATAACTATACTAGGTTAAATAATGCACCCCACCTTTTATATTCACTGAGAATCTATAACTATATCCTTATTTGGAAATAGGGTTGTTACAAATGCAATTAAGAAGAGGTCTTGCTGGATTGGTGTGAGCCTTAAACCTTATGGTTGATGTCCTTAGGAAATATAAAGCCAGAGACACCACAGAGAAGGGCTTGTGAAGATGGAAACAGAGTTTGAAGTGATGTATCTACAAACCAAGGACTGAGGGAAGTAGCATAAACTGGAAAAGCCAGGAAAATAATTATTCCTTAGAAGCTTTAAAGGAAGCATGGCTCAGTCCACACTTGGATTTCAAATTTTAACACCTGGGAACTCTAAGAGAATAAACTTCTATAGTTTTACACCACCCAAGTTTGTGCTGCTTTGTTATGGCATACTGACTAATATCAACTATACAGCATGCATAGATGGTTTTGGGGGGGTTTTGTGGTTTTTGTTGTTGTTGTTTTGTGACCCCTGATGCACAGATGTTTAAAAGCTGTATTATGGGATGGCAAGATTTAACTGACGACATTGACTTAGCCAAGGAAAAGCTTTCTAAAATAACATATATTGAATTTAAAAGGTCTCAGTTTAGCAGCAAGATGGTGACAGGCTATTTGTCATGGTAAACAGTGTAAATAAAATCCCTGAAGCAGTAGAAGAAAAGCACTGAACTTAGAAAATGTCAGAAGCTTTGGCCACAGACGTATTTAGAATACTGTCCTATTAAAACATTTTAGCTCTGCAAACCATTTATTCTAAACAATAATTTTATAATAGTTTGATTCTCTATACAAGGCTTATGTTGTTATGTGCTGTCGGGTCGCTTGAGACTCATAGCGACCTTATGTACAACAGCCCTAAATTCTGCTCTGTCCTGTGCCAATCGCACTGTCTGACACTCCCATCCCGATTATCCCAGTCACTGAATCAATCCACCTCATAGAGGGCCTTCCCCCGTAACACAAAATTTTTATAAATGATATATACTGTCCTGATTGAGTTCAGTGACTTTTTCAAAATTTTTATAAGATTTTATTCACCGTAGTACAAGTGAGTGAACTTGCTTCCACTACGTCCATTTTTTAAAAGTAAAGTGACCACTTTACAGTATGTCCATTTTTTTCTAAAGTAAAGTGATCACCTTACGCATCAATAAAAAAAGAGAACAGTATCATTTTTGTTTTGTGCCATGGAGTTGCCACCTGGATTTCAGAGGCTGTAAATCACATGGGAAGAGACTTGAGACTTTTCTCCCTCAGAGCAGCTGGTGGATTTGAAGTACCGGCCTTTGGGGTGGCAGCACCACTCCTTATCACTAGGCCAGTAGAGCTCCTACTTTTCAATTAGACCAAAATATAAATTGAAAAATGTGAATGGAACATAATCACAAAAGTCTCAGATACTAAAATATTTTTAAGAAGAATCTGAAAGATTCTTTGTTAAGAAATAACAGGAATATAATCCACTCT
>NW_006399824.1:13585616-13640228 GCF_000299155.1 Elephantulus edwardii | reverse complement strand
TATATAAAAAGAGAAAATACAGTAAATTATTTAACTTGACTATCTAAATCAACTGTATTATTCATATATAGGAAACAGATATATTTAATCATCTTTTGTAATTACATCATGTAATTACCACATACAAACCTCCTCATGCAGGGCGGCAGCTCAAAGCTGATAGATAAATGTAGTCGTTTGCTGATTTTCTTTCTTTACACATCATTGAATTTCAACTCCATTTCATCTTTTTATGTCTTGTCAGCCCGAAAGAAATTCTTCCTTTATGTAATTAGCAATTAATTATAAGAATTATCTACGTGACCCATATGTCTCCAGATAAAAACTCTGGAAGGCTGGTTAGTATTGGAGACTGCACAGGGAACAAGCTGAAGCTGGAAATGAATAGCTTTACTTTACAACTCAAATGGAAACAAATACCATCTGGTGCCACTAAACTCACTTTTGCTTTTTAAATGCTGCAGTGAAACAGCCAGTTGAACTAGCACAGTTCTCAAAGCTGGATGCACATTAAATCACCTGGGACAAAGAGCAAAGGCCTAAGTCTGTAACCTACTCCAAGCCAATCAGAGTCCTTGGCACTGGCGCCGGAATTTTTATTTAAGTTCCTGGGATGATTCAATGTGTACTCAGTAGAAAACCATGCTGGGCTATTTTTTAGACTCCATTGTAATCTTGAAAGTTGCAGCAACCTCAAGGAACCAGCAGGTGGCCACAACCACACTGAAAAATCCATTTTCAGTTTTAGGGTTTCTATATTGAACAAGTCATTTGAGAAGTTGGACTCTGAAGAACATGGGATCAGGATCGGAGGAAGACTCATCAAGAACCTGCATTATGCAGATGCCACAACCTTCTTGATGAACATGAGGAGACTTAAAGTGCTTGCTGCAGAATACAGCCTTCAATATGAATTGCATCTCAACATCAAGGAAACAAAAATCCTCACCATTAGGCTGATAAAAAACATCATGATGGATGGAGGAAAGACTGAAATTGATAACAACTGGAACCACTGTCAACAACCTTGGTACCAGCAGTCAAGATCATGATCAAGATCAAGACAAGAGATGTACTGCACTGGGCAAGTTGGCTATCAGGGACCTCTCCAAAATTAATGAGAAGCAGAAACGTCACTTTGAAGACTAAAGTACACCAGACTCAGGCCATGATCTGTTTAATCACTTGCTATGCATCTTAGAACTGGACAATGAATAAGGATGACAGAAGAACTGATGCCTTTGAGATATGGTGCTGGAAAAGAGTGTTGAAAACGCATAGTCTGCCAAAAGATCAAACAAGTATTTCTTTGGAAAAGTGCAGCCACAATGCTCCTTGGAGGCAAAGATAACAGAGTTCTGTCTCACATACTCTGGGCATGTTGAGAGTAAAGGCTATTCCTTGGAGAGAAGCACCATGGTTAAAAAGGTGGAGTCAACAAAAGAGATAAAGATCCTCAATCAGATAGATTGACACAGTGACTGCTGCAATGGGCTCAAAGGTATTAGAGATGATGAGGATGATACAGGATAGGACAGGATGCAGATCTACTGCTCATCAGGTCACTATAAGTTGCACTCAACTTGACATCACCTAATAACAACAAGCTCTGGAGATGTACTGCTTGGAGATCTACATTGCAAATTCAAAGACCATGCCTCTCTGGTGGTTTAGGATTCCATCATTTATTTAAAGCAGGGACCTGTACACTGTGGTTGGCCCTCTTACCTATTAGTGTTAATACAGTTGTATTGGAATACTAGCAAACTCTTTCAAATTGCTTATGTGATGACTTAAAAATATAATGGCAGAACTAAGTAATTTTAATCCAGAGACTGGAAGCTCCACAAAGCAAAAATATTTACTCTCTGGCTTGTTACAGAAATAGTGTGCCGACTATTCAACAATCCAGACAAACGAGCACGTATAGTAAAGTATAACCTCACCTTCCCTTACAGCTGGTCTGAATAAAGTAGTTCTAGAAGGGCTGTCACAGAAGAAACCTTAGTGTTGTAGTGGGCTCTGTGAGTACACCAAATAAAAGGTTAGCAGTTCAAATCTCTCCAGTCACCTCTGCATGGGAGAAACATGAAACATCTGACTCCCATAGGGATCAATAACCTCAGAAACTTGACGGAGGGCTGTCATTGGTCAGAATCACCTCGACAGCAGTGGGTCTGGTTTTGGTTGGGTGAGCTGACACGGAATGAACAGGTCAGAATTCAGAGTACAGAATAAAGGGCTGTTATTTTAGTCACTTTTTTCTTTTCCATGTGGCTGCTTTAAATGCACATGTGTACACTTCATGGAGGAAAACCAAACCAAATCAAACCACCAGGAACTGGTCAATTCAAGACTAGCTCCAGGAGGAGGGGGGATTAATCACAAAGTTGTATAATTTGACAGGTGGAGGGTGAGGGAAATTGGAAGAATCTGTTCTCAAAAACCATGTACTCAAATTAACTATTTATTAATATATATAATTAATTAGTAAATAAACTAGTATTGAAAAAATAGAAGAAAGGCTTTAAGAGTTAAAGGAAGTTGTTTTTTAGTTAATAAGGCTGTAATGTGCTTCTGTGGAAGGAAATGATGTGTAGTGTTATTTACACTGAGAACAATGATGTCAGGAGTATTTAATGATGATGCATACTGACCTCAAGAAGAAGTAGGGAGCCAAAGTCATCACTGCTGCTTCCTCAGCCATAATGGCCTGACAGGTTTAGTCAAGATGATTAGGAAAATGGCAAGGACATGTTTTCCGATGAACACCCTCATAGAAGTGTTCAAATGTAGGTCTCCAGGAAGAGCAAAGGATGAGGGAAAAGTCATCCTCTTCTATTTATTTCTTTTCTGATTAAAGGCTTGGTTGCAATCAAACAATACAGAATCCTGTGCCCCTCTGTCCTAATATTTTGGTACTTAAAGTTAGGATAATATAAACTGACATGCTATCACTTTTGATCCCAAGGATAATAAAAAAAATTATGAACCACACTATGTCCACAGTTTTAAAAGTTAGATAAAATTGATGAAATCTTTGGCAGACATAACCTTACCAAATTTCACACAAACAGAAATAGATAATCTAATAGGTCTTTAATTATTAAAGAAGATGCATCAATTATTGATAGCCTTCTAAACAAAAACATGAGATTCAGATGGTTTCACTAGTCAACTCTACCAAACATAAATTTTAAAAGATGATACCAATTATCTACATTCTCTTTCAGAAAAAGAGTGTTACTTCTAAACTCTGTCTCCCAAAAATACATGTCACTTTAGCTAGGTCATGATTTGCAGTATGATGTAATTATCCTATGTGTTGTAAATCCTAACTTCTATGATGTTAATGAGGCAAGATTAGAGGCAGCTGTGTGATGTGGTCACTCCCCATAATGTAATCTTCGATGTAATCAATCAGTTGGAAGGGGCCTGATATAAATGCAATGTCTTTTTTCTTCTTCATTTTTTTATTATTATTAATTTTAATGAAAGTTTACAGAGACTTTGGATTTCCATTTGTTCATTGTTGCACCTCTCTCCCTGCCCACCCCTCTAAACGGCAGCTCTGATCTAATCAAAGGGCTGTTTCTCTGGAGTATGGTTCTTAGTATCTTTTAATTCAGGAGCGATAAAAGGAACAGCAAACAAGATAAGAGGGGGTACCAAATTATCACTAAGAAACACCAGGAGTGAAGTGTGTTGCTTAGATCCCAGATCCTATGCCAGGCAACTTGCTGACACTGGGAAAGCCAAGACATGGAGATGTCCAAAGAATGCTGGGCATACACACAGCGCCCAGGACCTGCCTGCAGGACTGAAAGTCTTCTCATAGAGCAGGCACCTTGAATTTGAGTCCTAGTCTATTAAACAAACAAAAAAAAAATTAATTTGCTTGCTAATGTCATTGATTTATGTTATTTTGTCATATAAGTATTAGATACCCAAGACAAGAAAATACTTTCATTTTATGAACTATTATCCTAATATTAAGACCAAAGATATCATAAGAAAGGAAACTATAGAGCAGTATCTCTAATGAACAAAGATGTAAAAATCTCCAAGCAAATATTGTTTGTTCTTGTTAGGTGCCGTCGAGTCGTAGACGATTCATGGCGACCCTATCAATGAAAGGCCTGAGCACTGTTCATAGACTTTCCAGAGGCAATCCATTTCAGAAGAGGAGACCACTCCTGCTTCCAAGCTTGTTTGAATTGGAAAGCTACAGCAAACACTGTCCACCATGGGTAACCATTATCACATTTGGCATATCATTGTCACAGTGTTCAGCATCACAGCAACTAGGAGTTAACTCTGTACAGCAATACAAATATTAGCAAACTAAAAAATGTATCAAGGAAAAAAAAAGAATTATACATCCCACCAATAAATATGGCGCAGCAGAGGCATCTGACTACTTCTAATTTCACAAAGTGGAGAAAGACTTGGCATCAATATCATGCCAAGGTTGATTCCTATGAAGTTGAAGTAAGAGGTCAGACAAAGCTCCACTCTCCAAACTTTTCACCAATTTTGACAGCAGCTGTTACTCCCAGGGTACTTTCTCTTCCTCTATAGGGTTTGGAAATTGTTGCAACAGCCAAGCAGCACTCAAGAGACCATACTCACAGTTAGGGGTTTTATTAGGAAAGTCAACAAATCAACTCATTTCTATTGAATTGGAACCAACTCACTCACAGCTGACCCTCCAGCAAATGTTCAAGGCTGTAAATCACACAGCAGGAGAAGGTCCAGCTTTCTCAAGCAGAGCAGCTGGTGGATTTAAAAAGCCACAGAGTTGCTGCCTTTGGGTCTGCAGTGCCCCTCCCTATGGACTACACCAACTATGACTTATAGCAATCCTATGAATAAAGGCTCTGAAATGTGCCCTATCCTGAGCCAACTTCATCATCTCTAACAAATCTGACCCCATTGCCATAATCACTGCAAGAGACCTCATCCAGGGTCTTTCTCTCTTGCACTGACCTTCTACCCAACCAGTTATAATTCAGATTTAGGAATGACTCAGCATAGTTTTGATTAAGATACCCTCTTCTCAGCCATGCCCACAGACAGGCAGCTTGCTCTCTAGGTTAGCCTTTTGGCCCAACCTTTGCCTTGGTCAGAAAAGTGTTACAAAACACCAGCAGTAAGTACAAGGGGGAATTCTACTCCATCAGTAAGCTCTGGCTCAAAGCTCAGTTCTCTTGCTGTATGAGTGGGCAAGCCTAGTTCTGCCAACAAGTGGCCAGGGGCACTCCACTCAACTAGGTAGCATCCTGCCAAAAGCTCTCTTGGTTCTGTGGGTCAGCACGCCCACTGTGCTGTGCTACATCAGCTCCATCAGCTGGACAGCCAACTACAAATCTCACGCTGCTCTCTAGACTCAGCTACCCTCATTTCTCTACTGCAGCTTCTTGCTATTTCCAATGTTACAACTGTTTCCTGGGTCTAGGAGTTTCTCAGCACAAGGGCACTGGGTCCAAATGATGAGCTCTATTCCCTTCTCTTTTTCTATGTGGTAGTGAAATACTCCCCACCCCTACCCTACCAGAAACACACTCCTGGGATGGTATATTCTAGCAGGCAGGCAAAACTAACCAACCCCTTCAATAGGGTTCCATATTCTTTATTTACATGGTCCCATCAAGAAAGGGTCCCGTATACCTTATCTGTGTTATAAGCAAGCTATCCAGTGGCCTTTGTGTGCCACAGCACCTATTTGCATACTTCTGCTCAGCCACTGCATGGAAATCACAAAGACTATGACCAAAAGGGCCATATTTAGAAAGTCACTGCACTGTGACATTCAAATGGAATTTATTCCAGGTATTATTATTCCAAGTCACCATCTGAAAATCAAATTAATCATCAACAGGCTAAATAAGAAAAATCACGGAACCATAAAAGATGTCAAACAATCATTTAACAAAATCTGCCATATGTTCAGGATTAAAAAAACAACAACAACAAATTAGGAATAGAAGAAACTTCTCCAACTTTATAAATATCTAAAAAAATCAAATCACAAAATGGGCAAAAGATCTGAGCAAACACCTCGACAAAGATAGGAAGATGGCAAATAAGCAAACGAAAAATTGCTCAACGTCACACACCATTGTTTGTTGTTGTTGTTGTTGTTGTTGTTATGTGCCCTCGAGTCACCTGAGACTCACAGTGATTCTACGTATAACAGCCCTAAATCCTCCTCTATCCCTTGCCAATTTTATTGTCTCCAACACACCTATCCCCATTACCCCCGTGACTGAATCAATCCATCTCATCGAGGGTCTTCCTCCCCTATGCTGTCACTCCATCCTCCTAAGCATGACGTCCCTCTCCAAGGACTGATCCTGCCTTGCAACATGTCCAAAGGTATGTCAGCTGGAGCTTCAGAATCCTTGCCTCCAAGGACCAGCCTGGCTTCACCCTCTCTAGGACAAACTTGTTTGTTCTCCTAGCAGCCCATGGTACATTCAATACTCTTCTCCAGCACTACATCTCAATGGCATCAATTCTCTTTCTATCATCCCTAGTCTCTGTCCAGCTCTCTGATGCATAGCAAGTGATTGCAAAGACCATGGCCTGTATCAGATGCACCTTAGTCTCCAGACTGATATCATTGCTCTTTGGTACATTGGAGAGGTCTCTGAAAGCAGACTTACCCAATGCAATTCATCTTTTACTTTCCTGGCTGCTGGTACCAAGAGTGTTGACTGTAAAGCAAACAACTAAAGCTGTTAACAATCTCAATCCCTCCACTGTCTATCATGATGCTGCCAATCAGCCCAGTGGTGAGAATCTTTGTCTTCTTGATGTTGTGCTTCAATTCATATTGAAGTCTGCAGTCTTTGACCTTCTACAGCAAGCACTTCAGGTCCTCCTCATTTTCAGCAAGCAGGATTGTGTCATCTGCATAATGCAGATAGTTGAGGAGTCTACCTCCAATCTTGATACCAAACTTCTCCTCAAAACTAAATTAAAACAATGGGATGCACACTTATTCATCATGTTAGAATGGCTAAAACAATGACACCACCAAATGCTGATGAGGACATTGAACAAGATAAACTCTCATTCACTACTAATGGGAACGGGAAATGGTACAGCCCCTTTATAAGACAATTTGACAGTACTTTACAAAGTTAAGCATAGGTTTATCATAAGATCCAGAATTACACTCCTAGATATTTAAGTGAAGTGAGTTGAAACGTCTGTCTATTCAAAAATCAACAGAAGAATGTTTATCACAGATGTCAAAACTAAGAAAAAAGGTGTCTTTCAATAGGTGAATGGAGAAATAAACAATGGTACATCCATAAATGGGAAGGAAATATCTAGGTACCGAAAGACATGAAAGAATACTAAATGCACATTTCTAAGTGAAAGAAACCAGTCTAGAAAGGCTATGTATTATATGATTCCAACTATTTGATATTCTATGAAGACAATAAAAGGTTAAACATTCATAAGGAGTAGAGAAAGACAGACAAGTGGAGCACAGGCATTTTTAAGGCATTCAAACTATTTGGTATAATATTGTAATGGTGAACACACATCACTATGAACATATCAAGACACAAAGAATTGCACAACTGAAAGAATGAACTCTAAGAAAAACAAACTTCAGTAAAAACTTATCAGTAATGATTAATAATTACAACAAATGTACCACAATGGTATAAGATTTTGATAGTATGGAAAACTAGATGGAACAGAGAAGTATAGAAACACCTTACTTTCCAGGAAAATTTTCTGTAAACCTAAAACTGCTCTAGGGGGAAAAAAGTCTATTGAAAAATAATAGGGTAAGACTACTCATCCCCAATTAGTAGCACCATGATAGATGGAGAAGAGACTGGGGTTGTTAACAATTACAGCTTGCTCGCCTCTACAATCAACATTCCCAACACCAGCAGTCAGGAAATCAAAAGACATTGCATTGGGAAAATCTGCTGTCAGGGACCTCTCCAGAATGCTGAAAAGCAACAATATCAATCTAGAGACTAAGTTATGTCTAATTCAGGCCATGGTCTTTGCAATTACTTGCTACGCATCAGAGAGCAGGACAATGATTAAGGATGACAAAAGAATTGATGCCTTGAATTGTGGTGCTGGAGAAGAGTCTTGAACATACCATGGACTGCCAAGAAAACAAATAGGTCTGTCTTGGAGTTGGTGAAATTAAGTTTTTCTTTGGAGGCTAGGATTTTGAAGCCCCATTTCACATCCTTTGGGCATGTGGCCAGGAGAGAGTGGTCCTTGGAGAAAGACATTATGCTTGGAAGGGTGGGGAGACAGTGCAGGAGAGGAAGACTCCAGATGAGATGGATTGACATAGGGTTTGATGTGTCAGAATTAGTGAGACTGGCTCAGGACAGGGCAGGGTTCAGAGCTGCTGTACATAGGATTGCTATGGGTTGCAGGCAATTCAACAGCACATTAACAACAATACAGAAGGAAACAGACAGGTAGTTGGAAAATGAAAATCTAGGACATATAGAAAACCAAAACCTACTAGATTTTATGAGCTAGAAAATTAATTTAGTGCACAAAGAAAATTAATTTAGTGTTGGCATTAAGAACAGACAAAAAGAAAACTGAAGCTAGGCTGCTGATAAAATAGTTACAATAATCCAAATAGAAGCTATCATCCACCTGATGCATGTAGTTAAGGCAAACTCACAAAGAGACTAAAACTACAAAAGAAGATAATACAATATGGTCTCATTTCTCTTTTTCTTAAATAAAAAGCAAAACCAAAATAACAAAAACCTCACTTTGGTATTTTGATATTTATGTTATAACAGGAAAACATCTGGAAATTATTAATGTTGATGCTTTGGAATTAAACTGAAAACTCTTAAATTTATGTTTCTATATAGATTGGCTTTTCTGCATAGTAGTATCAATTCTAAGATTTTTATTATGAGTTCAAATGCTTAAACATTTGTTTGAAAAAAAACAAGGGCGGAAAAAAACAAGGGAAGAGAATGTACTACTTTCTAAGATAATGGAGACAAAGGATAACAACAAAAATCTCTTCTCAAGCATCTCCTCAGTGTTAGGTGCTTCCCTAAGTGCTTTAGAGAGGATCTCAAATTCCAGCAACTTTCTGAGGTAGGTATCCATATCCAGTTTACATCAATGGAAGCAGAGACATAGAAAAGGCAACTTTAAGTCACATTTGTTTGATTTCACCTTCAACTGACTCCAAAGCTATACTTCTAGTCTATGAGTCACAGATGAAGGTTTGAGTTGTAGTTAGACGGCCATCCCGTCAATTCCACCTCATAGCAGCCTCATGTGAAAGAGCAGAAACGCCCCATAAGGTTTTCTGGACAGGAGTGAATCAGACAGATATTTGTCCTGTAGAAAGCCCAAACTGCCAAATTTTGGTTCGCAACTAAGAGCTGCTAAGGTCCTGTTATTCTTTCATGACCTGAGGGACATACAGTGCCGACACTTTCCTTCTCTGGAGTTTATCAGTCAGCTGCTTTCCCACTGACAGTGCGCACAGCTTCAACCCTCTCCTGGCCTTCCAAGCCTTTACATCTTTATTAGAGAAAGGTATCTTTCTCCTGCAGAACATGTGGTGGATTCTACGTGCCAGAGTTGAAGTCTTTTTGTTTGCTGTGCAACGCTGTATGGACAATGCCACCAAAGCTACCCTAACAAATATCTGGGCACCCTAAATTGCATGTACCTATTGTGTTCAAGACTTCCGTTCATAGGGTCGCCATGGGTCATCTATGACTCGACGGCACTCATCAACAACAACATCAAGGGATCTAGAAGGGATATGTGTCCCATTAATACTATTTCCAGGGAGTTCTGGGGCATAGCCCTAAGAGCTGTAGTTCTGTTTCTTAGCAATTCAAATCCACTAGGGGTCCTTGGGACAAAGACAATCTCCTGCCCTGTTTCTACAACTTCAGAAACCCAAGGGGGAGGGAGGTACACAATGATTTAGTTCTCACTTCACAACAATAAGTTTGAGTAATACTATTTCCTCCAAGTCCGGAGGGGAGTCTAGAGTCTAGATGTGTGTAAAATTTCAGAACTGCTACTTAGTGCAGCATGCTTTCAATTAATAAAAACACAAGGCCAGCAAAAAAATTCAAAGCAGAAAAAGACTGGCTTGCAAAAAGGTTCTGAATTGCTGTTATGTGTCACCCAATTGGAAACTACTCATAGCTAACCCTCCAGTAGGTTTTCGGAGGCTGTAAATCACAGGTTGTCCATCATCTCTGGTCCTACCTCAATTAGACAGCAAGATTATTAATCGTTTGGGTAATATAAATGCCAATTTAATCAAGTATAGAATTCTCTTATTGATCCTGAAGATATTGGTTAGGTTGAAATCTATTTTTATTTTGTGAGTTTACTTCAAAATCTAAACACCTCAATTATTTAGATTCCACCTTACTAAAATAACCATTGCAAATTGTATCTTTTCATCTATAACTATACAGCCACTATGTACCCCTGGGAGCTCTGGAGGCCCAGCAGGTAAGGAATGTGCTAGTCCAAAGGAAGCGCTTCAAGCGGGCCAGTCCACCAGCTTGAGCAATCTCCTTCGGTGCCATTTACAGCCTTGAAAACCCACTGAAGTGCAATTTACAGCCTTGAAAACCCACTGAAGGATCAGCTAGGAGTTCCAACTCGACAGCAATGTGTTTGATTTACGCACATGTAAAAGTTAAACAAGGCTTTTTGTTCCACACAGCTGAAGTTCTTTAATTTCTTTTTGTACCACCCTTATAATTACTATTGTAGAGCTCAATCATAACCTTACATAATTACGCCAACACTCATAAGATATACATAAGAGCCTCAGCTCCTTCCAGCTTACTAAAAATCAAGGTTTTAGTCAGCAATCAGAACAAAGGTCATGAATAGGACAGGACAGAGAAATCTGTTACATTAAAATCTTTAAAACTTTTGAAAACAATGGCTTAAACAGCATTAATTACTGACAAATACATGGACATTTTTTCTTTAATGATTTTTAATTTTTGCTTTGTATTTACCAACATTACTGAAAGCTTCCTAACAACTTTATACCTACTGAGGATATTCTAGCTTCAGTGGCGTAGTGGTAATATGTCAGGCTGGGAGTAGTAGGTTAGCTGTTCAAATCTACTACATGCTCAGAGCAAGACAAGAAATGCAGTCTTCTTAAAGATTTACAGTCTCAGAAACTGATGGCAGGTCTTTATGATCAGGAATAGATTCGACTGCAGCAAATTTTACTTTTTAAAGATAACGATGATTCTTGAGGACACAATGGTAAGAGGTTGACTGATAAGCAAAGGTTGATGGTGGGAACCCACTAGCCTATCCAAAGGAGAAAAAAAGAGGCAATCTTATACTAAGATTTACAAGTTTCGAACTGTCGTTCTACTCTGTTCTATAAAGGATGCTATCTATGACTAGGAATAGACTCATCTGTAGTGGGCTAAGCAAAGTTTGGTTAAACAAAGATATTGGATTAAACCATATGAAATGGATTCATTTGTAGATCAAAACTGGTAAAACATTTGTCATTTCATATGGTTTTACTTATTGTAAAACAATCAAAGAACTTTTACTTTTCCAAGGTGGTAGTGTACTAGGGGAGGGTTGGGAGGGGAGAAAAGAGAAACAATGAATGAATGGAAATCCAAAGTCTCTGTAAATTTTCATTGAAATTAGTAACAAATAAATAAAATATAAAAAAATGGATTGACATAGTGACTGTAAAAAGAAAAAAAAGAAACAAGTACAAGAAAGTAGTCATTAAAATGGAAATTAAGGTGTGGCGCTTTCTCAAAAAGTTGCAAATAGAGATAACATTTGACCCAGTAATTCCACTACTGGGAATATACCCTAAAGAGACCATAATCACCAGCCAAGCAGATACAGGCACACCCATGTTCATCGAGGCTTTGTTCACAGCAGCAAGGAGTTGGAAACAACCCAAGTGCACCCATCAACAAAGGAATGGATAGAGAAGCTGTGGTATATTCACACAATGGAATACTATGCTGCATTGAAAAACAAGGAACTCATGAAATATTATTCAAAATGGGTGACCCTGGAGGACATTATGCTGAGTGAAATACCTCAGTCACAAAAAGACAAATAAATACTGCAAAGTGCCACTGTTGTAGAATGGGATTGACATCAGTCTGAGAAAACCTGGATAGATTATGTATACTGAATTGAAACAGATGAGGGAGAGAACAGTTTAAAAGCAATATATTATAGGGTATTATGATTATCACAGGAGTCCAGAATTAAGGTTGCAGAGTGGAGTGCATTTGGGGTGGGGGAGGGGGAATTGTATACCAACGAAGAAGTTTATCTTTTGCTTTTCAAAAAGAGGAGCGAACTGGGGGGGGGGGGGGGGGGGAGAAGTAGTGAAAAAAGTGCAACAATGAATGGAAATTCAAAATCTCTGTAAATGTTCATTAAAACTAGTAAAATAATATTTTTTAAAAATAGAAATGAAGATTCAGCTTAAAAACATCAGCATTTTCTTTTAAGACTCTAAAGTAACAATGAAGAGCGGGAAATGCATTGATAAAACAGCATTTTCATTACCAATTTTGTCAAGAAATAATATTGGGAGCTCTGGTGGCTTGGTGGTAAAGTTTTGTGCTGCCAACTCAAAGGCGCTTGATTCAAATCCACCAGCTGCTCCAGGGTAGACAGATACGCAATCTGTACCTGTGGAATTTATTGATAAGGTTAACCCACTGAAGGATCAGCTATGGGTCGGTTCAGATTGGACAATACAGAACATTTTAATTAGAAAGATATTTAACACATTTTCATGGCAAATAAGAGAGCTCTGGTGGTCTAGTGGTAAGGAGCTGTGCTGCCAACCCACAGGCAAGGGGTCTTAATCCTTTCGCTGCGCCAGGAGAAAGACCAGCAATCAATCTCCTTTGGTGTGATTTGAGAGTTAGCAATGAACCGGTTCCGACTCAACGGTACACAACAGCGTGTCAAAGAAACAAGTGTTAAACGTCCATCAAATGAAAATGTTCTTCTATTTGCACGAGAATCCATTATGACTCTTGCAACTTTTTCAATTCAGAGACTGTGGCTGTTTCCTGCTCTCAAATTCAAAAGCTATGTTTGGTTTCTCCGTTGCCGCCTCCCGATGCGCCTGGCACATAGCGCCCAACAACTGAACCTTCCAGTAACTCCTGAAGTAGGCAAACAAAAGCCTATGACCCCCGGGATCCCGTTTCCCGTGCAGCACCCACAAGTGCAGAAAGACTGGCGTGCAAGCCCCTCGGGCGCAGTGCGGGCAGGAGCGCTCAGAAGCTGCCCGGGACTCCGGCCATCGCTTCCCCAAGCCCGGCCTCAGCTTCCTCCCCGTGAAATCTCGCGTGGTGGGTGTGCGTGCAGCTTTCCTAAAAACTCCAAGATTGCCGTCTCCAAGGCGCTCTCTTTGTTTCTGATTACAACAGACTAAGAGGTGGGAGGAAAGGTGCGGGGAGCGAGACAAAGACCGCGCGAGGACGTGAAAACCTGTCACTCCGCCCGCGACCAGGACCCTTCCTTACTCACCTGCTGGACGCGAAGTCCCGGAAGGCCAAGCCTGAGACCCCTCAAGGTCTGACCCTCCATTACCAATGCAAACAGCCAGGGATGTCGCCGCTTTTCTGAGCAAGATTTGAAAAGCCCGCTCCTGACTGGAGGAGGCGACGCCAACCGCTCCGCCCGAACAAGTTGCAGCCGGGGTGGGGGGCGGGGGAGAGACCGGCGCGCGCACGCGCAGTGGGCAGGCCTTGCGCCCGCGTCCCAGGCGCTTGAACTTTAAGCAACAGGCAGTTCTGCCGGGACAGCTGGGTTCGAGTGCGGATGAGCCCGCTTAAGACACAGGTCAGGGATGTGGGCGGAACCCGGGGTGGGAGTGGGCGGAACCGGGATGGGAGGGGGGTAGGAGTGGGCGGGACCAGGTTGAGAGTGGGCGGAACCTGGGTGAAAGTGGGCGGGCTCGGGCGGACCAGAGCTTGATGGGCGTGGCAGAGGCGGGCGTGGGCGGGGCCAAAGGACCGGACCCAGTTCCGATTCTAGGCTATTTCTCAGACACGCCCTTTGTACAAGCTTCTTTCCCTTCTGAATGCATCCCACCAGATGTCCAAAGTGTTCACGGGCCGAACGACTTAAGGCTACTGTCATTGGAATACAAACAGGTCTGGAACACCCCTTGGAAACCATCATGCTGCTCCCAGAGAACTAAGTGGTGATCTTGCTGTCAAACCTACTGCTTACTCTCTACGCTCACGTCATGTAGCTGTCACTCTCAGATCACAGGCTCAGAAAACACCATCCAAGCTTTTCACAAGGTCTTCTCTTCAGTGTTTATAATCCCAGGTGCACACCCCCGCTCCTACTTCAAATACTCTTCTTACAAAATACTCCCGTCAGTACTTACTCCTCAACACCCAAGCAGAATCTTTTTTTTTCCGCAAGAGTCTTGTGTCTTGCTGCCCCTAAAAATCAGCACAAAGACTCTTTTTGATAATATGATTTGAGTATTAATCACTAAAGCGGCGAAGATTTCAGACCTGTGTAAGCTTCTTATTTTTCATTGCCTTCCGCCTTTCTTGACTTCTGCTTCAAAAGAGGACAGGAAACCTCTTTGGGTTTCTACCTCCCCTCACTCTTTTCCTTTTCCACTCTTATCTCTGAAAATGTCCCAGGAATTTCTCTTTCCGTAGAGTGACCATGTTGTTTATTTGTCAGGCACATCCCCCGTTTAGACTTGTCCAAGATATCACACATTTCCCACTTGGCTCAGAAAGTTTATCACTTTAGATAATAAATTGTATGGTCACCTTATCAAAGTAGAGTGTCTTGAAGATGCACTTCTGAAAATGCCCATCCTCTTAAGTAAATTATTTCAGTATTTGAGCCTATTTGAACAAAGCTAGAAGCTGTCCAGCTAGAAATGATACACCTTCCCATTCTTATTTAATATGATAAAACATAAAGCGCTTAAAATCTCAAGCACAGAATTCACCTAGTGCTCTCCAAGCAGAGAGTTAAATCTCGTGTCACTAGGTGCTCCTTCCCCAATACATGTCTTCCTCTGCAGGTTTAGCACTTTGTGGTGTAATTATCCCCTACTCAACATGAATGAGCTTAGTGTACTATTTGACTCACAAAAAAAATGCACATGCACAAGGAACTCATCATCAGACATGTAGTATTTATCATACAACAAACATAGCTCAAAAACATAGATCCAAATACATATAGAACCCATCATTTGATGGGAAGCGAGCCAGCCAGGGACAAGCGAACCAATATAAATTGGACACCAAAGTGGCAATATTTGGTAAGTGAATACCAGATCTACAACTGAAGATGCATTTATTTATAATAGTCAGAGAAAGGAATCTAGGAAAGGTCATATTTATTATTGCCTGTAGAATAGATAGTTGTTATTCAAGACCTTTCTCTTTGAAAAAGCAGGTAAGTTATGGTTTATCTATTTTTCATCTAAGGTGTGTTCACAGGAAATGCTTTTGATACAGCTATTATATGGTAATAACAACACCCCAGATGAGGACTGTTTTTCTTTCTTTATCCCCAGGTCATTTCTTATTAGCACTGCCAGTTTCGTCAGACATCATTTTCTCTGGTTTAGTATGTCATGTACTTATAAATAGCATCATGCAAGAGAATTACCAAGAAAAGGCTTATGAGTTTGCATGAAGTAGTATGTATTTATTCATTCATCCCTATGGAAGCAAGGAGGGTGAGACTTTGTGTCACATACTTTGTTTTCAAGAGGGATGTGGAGAAGGACATCATTTGAGTAATTAGTTAGTGAGAAAGAAGACGACCTTCCACAAGATAGACTCACATAGAGACATCAACCATGAGGTTAGACACAGCTGAGTCCTTGAGAATGGAATAGGATAGAGCAAGAGTTCTTTCTTTTGTACATAGAGTCACTAACACCAACATATAGATTATAGATAGAGTTATACATACACACACATATGTATATACACTTTTTGTACAACTTTCAAAAAGTAGAAAATATTCTCTTTTGCTATCTCAAATATTTGAGAAATAACATTTGAGTACCTTTTAACTCACCCATCCTGGACTTTCAGGGAAGATGAACACCTATCCAAAGGCTCAAGTGTAGGGTCTTCAGCTGTAAATTGAATAAATTGAATGGTGGCGTTACTACCCTGCTATTAGAACTTCCCATCATAGTCAACATGTTATATACTTAGATAATAGTTACACACTTTAAAATATGTTTTCTCTTTTATTTCCTATACCCTCTTTTGTTCTTTCGCAAAGACAAAATAAATAAATAGACTGAACTGGAAATCAATTCTAGAAATTGTTGCTCAAAGCTCTCTTATTCATTGCTGTTGAGTTGGAACAGATTCACAGCTGATCCTTCAGTAGGCTTCTAAGGTTATCAGTCACAGAAGAGATCACTCACCTTTCACATGTGGGGCTGCTGGTGGGGTCAAGCTGACAGACAGTCATCACCTTTGGCTTAGAAGCACAGCTTTTATGGACTCTAGCTAACTTTTCTAATATGTAACTTACTTCTGTTTTCTCTTTTGAAATAATTCTTATTGCTGTTTATTTTTCCCCTTTAAGTTGCCTATTCGTTTTGCAGATGACACATTTAGAATAAACTTCATACATAGATACATACATACACACATAGACACACAAACACATGCACACACATAGGTGTGTTTGGCATATGTTCTGGTGGTGTAGGCCATAGGATATTTCACTGCTAACCAAAAGGCCAAATATGTTTGGTGGTTTGAATCTACCAGCAGTTCCACAGGAGAAAGATGAACGATCTCTTCCCATCATGATTCATACCCTCAGAAACTGGATGGGTGGTTGCTTTGTGTTGGAACTGACTCAATGGCAATGACTTTACAGATAGAAATAATAAGAACCAAGGTAAAGATGCTAAGAAGAGGTACAGCATTTACTTAAATAAATGGTCTTAGCTCACAAACTAAAGCATCATGTAATCATAAGGAGGATATGTAACGCAGAGTCTAAGATTTTAGGGCCCTAGGCCCTTAAACAAGCAACTCCATTTCCTTATATATAAAACAAGACTAATCATACCCATCTCATCCATTTAAAGTTTTGGGGAGACTGAGAGATTATAACATGTGTCCTGGCACATGGAGGGTGGGGCAGATTACAGCCTTGAAAACCCAATGGGACAGTTTTATTCTGTCCTAAAGGCTACTGTGAGAAGGAAATCAACTTGATTAGCAATGGGTTGGGTTGGGATAATCTTTACCGGAGCAGATTGCCACATCTTTCTCCTTTGGAGTAGCTGCCATGGACTTCTCTGTTAACAGCCAAGCGTTTTAACCACAGCAAGGTTACAGCTTAGGAAACCCTGTGGGGCACTTCTACACTGTCCAATAGAGTGCCTACATGTGAGAATCCACTCTGTGCAGGGAGTGGGTCTTTATGGGAAAACTCACCAGGTCTTTTCTCCCACAGAGCTCTTGAGTAAAATGCATCCACCAAGGTTTTGGTAGCAGTCGAATGCGTCATGATTTTGCCACCAAATGGCAAAAATGTAAAGAGAATGTAAATTAGTTCAGGTTAAAAAAACTTTAGATCTCATGAAATTGAAAATGTGTGTGTCCAGCAATTACTGAGTATGTCTGCTTCTAGGTGTATGTCCTAGAAAATTTCTTGCACATTTGTACCAGCAACATTACTTGTACTTGCCCCAATATTAAAATAATTAAAATGCAAATTACAAGAGAGTGGATAAATCAATTGTCATTATTTTCCTTGTGAAATAAAATATATGAGTAAAAGTGAATAAACTAAGTTACTAAGGAGCAATGATGTTAGTTTGAAGCTGGAGTGCTTAATTCAGGCCATGACATTTTCCATCACTTGCCATGTGTCTGAGAGCTGGACAATGAACAAGGATGACAGAACAATTGATTCCTTTAAGCACTAGTATTGGAGAAGAGTACTGAATATCCCATGAACTGCCAAAAGAATATGTCTTGGAGAAGGTGCAGCCAAAATGCTTCTTGGAGGTAAAGATGACAAAGCTTCATCTCACATACTTTGGGCATGTTACTAAGAAAGGCTATTCCTTGGAGAGGAGTATCATGCCTGGAAAGGCAAAGAGAGGAAGACCCTCAACAAGACGAATTGACACTGTGACTTCAGTAATGGACTTAAAGATGTCAGAAATTATGAGGATGGTACAGGATAAGATAGGATTCAGATCTGGCTATAAGTTCTACTCAAGTTGATGTCACCTAACTATAAAAACATAAATAACAAGGAGTTCTAATGGCCTAGTCCACAATGAGTTGTGCTGATAACTCAAAGGTCTATTTCTATGATAGTTCAAACTCCATGGCAGCTCCACAAGAGAAAGAAGGACAGTGTCTTCTCATGAAGTTTATAGCCTCAGAAATCCAATGGAGGGTCAGCTATGAGTCAATTTTGACTCAGCAGCAGTGAGGATGATAGGTGGGTGGCACAGCTACCCCACAAGACAAAGATGTGGCAATTGACTTCTGTAAAGATTTACAATCTTTATTTTTTTAAAAAAACCACACATCAAACAACTGTATATACCATGATTGGATCTTAGAACTATAAAATGAAGGAAATTGGAGAAGAGTCTATAGAGTGACATTTTTTAAAAGCTCAATAGCAAAATAATCTAAGTAATCAGTGTTTATGGAAACATGCATGTGATAAAAGTTTACATTTAATAAGGAAAAGAATAATAAATCAAGTTCAAGACAGTGCCTATCTTGAGGAGATGGCATGGAGTAGAGATTGAACATGTAAATAGAAAATAACTGGCAATGTTATAATTTTTAAATTGGGTCACAGGCTTATCAATATTTATTTTAATGTTTACCTGGTATCTGTGTGTGTGTGTGTGTGTGTGTGTGTGTGTGTGTGTGTGTGTGTGAGAGAGAGAGAGAATGTGATTTACTGCCTCTAAAAACCTGCTGGAGGATCAGCTGTGAGTTCGTTCTGACTCAACGGCACACAACAATTACAATAAAATGCAGATAGACATCATTCTTGTATTCCGCTTTCTGTCAAGATCCATCTGGCATCCACAATATTATCCTTGGTACCACAGCTTCTTCTAAATTGAGTTTGTTCTAAATCTGGCAGTTCTCTCTCAAGGTACTGTTCTATCCTTTTTTGAATACTCTTTGACAATATTTTATGTGTAATATTAATGATATTGTTTGATAGTCTGCACATCCTGTTGGATGACCTTTTTTAGAAATTGGAATAAACACAAATCTCTTCCCCATGGCAAGTGATGGAAAATGTCATGGTCTGAATTAAGCACTCCAGCTTAAAACTAACATCATTGCTCCTTAGTAACTTAGTTTATTCACTTATACTCATATATTTTATTTCACAAGGTAAATAATCACAATTTCTTTATCCACTCTCTTATAATTTGCATTTTAATTCTTTTAATATTGGGGCAACAGTCGGTTGGCCAGGTAGCTGTAATCTCTCTTCCTGATTTCTTGGCACAGTTTGCTGAACATGTCCAGGGTTGCATCTCATCTGTTTATCGGAAGATGTTAATATGTATTTCATAAAATCTTGGGTTGTATGTTTTGCTACTACTACCTTCAGTAGTTACCCAGGGTGGACAGTGTTTGGTGGAACTCCCCGATAAAAACAAGCTTGGAAGCAGGAGTGGCATCCACTTTCAAAATAGCTTGCCTCCGGAAACTCTATGAACTTGGAGAAACGATGAAAGTTTATACACATGTTCTGGTCTTTCATTCACAGGGTAGCTATGAGTAATCTATAACTCAACTGCACTTAAAAACAACAATCACATATTCTTTTGCATTGGATTTTACGTGATTAGTAATTATGTTATTGCCAGTGAGTCTGTGATGCTTAATATTGTGTGTCCATGTGACTTGTTAGCCTTCTCAGATACCTTTCTCTTAATCAATCTCTCTTCCTTTCACTTTCTATTTTTTTTCTCTCTCTCTCTAAACACACATACAAACTTCATTGTTTTTGCTTCTGCAAATAGCCATATCTGATAAAGGGTAAAAACTGTCCCCACTAACAACATTCACAGCACAAAATCAATTCCCATGATGTCTGTCAGACATGACCCACACATTCCCGCACCTCTTTCTATTAATACCAACATCAGTGTTACTGCTCTACAGGGTCCAAAATATGTTGCAATAGCTCAGAGTACATGGAACCATATTTATGATTATGGAGTTAATTAAGGAAGTTGTTAAGTGCTGTCTAGTTGAGTTCTACCCATAGCAACCCTGTTGTTGTTGTTATGTGCCGTCGAGTCATTTGCGACTCATAGCGACCCTATGTACAACAGCTCTAAACCCTGCTCTATCCTGTGCCAGTCGCATTGCCTCTGACACACCCATCCTGATTACCCCAGTCACTGAATCAATCCACCTCATAGAGGGTCTAACCCTCCTGCGCCTTCCCTCCACCCTACCAAGCGTGATGTCCCTCTCCAAGGACCTGTCTCTCCTTACAACATGTCCAAAATATGTCAGACGAAGCCCCAGAATCCTTGCCTCCAAGGAGTAGCCTGGTTTAACCCTCTCTAGGATGGATCTGTTTGTTTTCTTGGCAGTCCATGGAACATTCAATACTCTTCTCCAGCATTACAGCTCGAAGGCGTCAATTCTCCTTCTATACTCCCTAGTCATTGCCCAACTTTCTGATGCATAACGGTGTCTGTCTGGAGACTAATGTGCGCCTGATACAGGCCATGGTCTTTTCAATCACTTGTTATGCATCAGAGAGTTGGACAATAGCAACCTAGGAAGAGAAATATGAATCCTGTCCTATTCTGTGCCATCTTCACACTTCTGACACACTAGAGCCTATTGTGGCAGTCAGTCTCATTCCATCTGGTTGATGGCACATAACAACAACAACAACAACAACAATGTTAGATGGGACTTGGCTAAAGTCAGGGAATACCAGAGGAATATCTATCTATGTTTCATTGACTATGTAAAGGCGTTTGACTCTGTGGACCACAACAAAATGTGGCCAACTCTGACAAGAATAGGAATCCCAGAACACGTGATTGTGCTTATGTGAAACCTATACTTGGACCAGGAGGCAGTCGTCAGAACACAGCAAAGGAACACTTCATGGTTCAAAATTGGAAAATACGCCAGGGATGTGTCCTATCACCATACTTTTCAATCTACATGCAGAACGGATTATCTAGGAGGCTGGGCTCTATGAGGAGAAATGCTGCATTAGGATTGGAGGAAAAGTCATCAACAATCTGCATTATGCAGATGACACATTATGCTTGCTGAAACTGAGGAGGACCTGAAGCACTTGCTGAAGAAGGTCAAGGACTGCAGTCTTCAATATGGATTGAAGCTTACTATCAAGAAAACAAAGATTCTCACCACTTTAATATTATCATACTATAAAATCTGGGTTGTTGTTGTTGATTGACATTGAGTCACGGTCGACTCATAGCAACTCTATGAACAAAAGATCTAATGCCTTTCCATAGCTATCGTTGTTTCTCCAAGTTCATAGAGTTTCCAGAGGCATGTGGTTTAGAAAGTGGATTCCACTCCTGCTTCCAAACCTGTTTAACAACTGGGAGCTCCACCAAACACTGCCCACAATGGGAAGCCATTATTGTATTTGATATCCCCATGGCACAAGGTTCAGCATCACAGCAAACCTAGGTTAAACCTGGATGTGTTCATCTAATAAAAGGAAGATAGACTTGCAGAAGTAATCAGATTTACTTCCGCAAATTTTTCTCCACTAATACTCTTTCCTCCAGCCCCACCATCCCTCATATTCTCCATGTAAGGAACTCTAGGTTACAGAACAGAATCGACTCCTTCCCAAAGTAAATTTTAAAAAAATCATCAATTCTTCTCTTTCTGCTTTGATTCTGACTGTGTCTTTTTATAGTTATCTACTAGCCAGAGTGCTCCTTAGAGGCAAGGATGATGTGACTTCTCATGTATTCTGAATTTGTCAGGATGGTCCTCTAGAGCTCTGGTGGTTTAGTTGAAGGTCGTATGCTCTTTGCATGACCTTCCACCTTTCCAGCATGATGTCCCTCAAGGAATAGATTCTCCTAACAACTTGGTCCCATCAGGCAGGAGTTCAGGAGACATATTGCTCTGGGAAAGTCTAAAGTCTGGACTTCTCCAAATTACTGAGGGATAATTATTTCAGTCTAAGGACTAAGATAATTCAGGCTATGATATTTTCAAAAACTTGCTATGCATCTCAGAGCTGGACAGTGAAAAAACAACCAAAAAAGTAAAAAAAAAAAAAGAAAGAAAAAACAGTCACAGAAGAATTGATGCCTTTGAGTTGTGGTTTTGGAGATGAGTACTGAATGTCCCATGGATAGCCAAAAGAGCAAACAGATATATATTGGAGAAAGTACAGGGCTCCTTGGAGGCAAGGATGACAAAGCTGTGCCTCACATACTTTGGGCATGTTGCTAGGAGAGCTATCCCTGGAGAGAGCCATCATACTTGGAAAGGTAAGGGATGAGTGGAAGAGAGGAAGATCTTCAGCCAGACTGACACAGTGATGGCAACAATGAGTTTGGGTGTACTAGAGATGATGAAGATAGGACAGGGCTCAGATTTGTTCGTCATAAGGTCTGTATGAGTCATACTCAACTTGACAGGACCTAACAACAGCAAAAAGAAGATGGAGAGGGATGCATCCCTGACACACACCTTTCTTGATTCTAAACCATGCAATATTCCCTTTCTCTATTTGGACAATGGCTTCTTGGTCTAGGTATAGATTTGTATAAACATTCTGGAGTAAGTGTGTAAATGTTCTGGAATTCTCATTCCTCTAATGTTAGCCGTAGATTTTTATGATTCACACAGTCAAATGCCTTTGCATAGTCAATACAACGGTTAGACATTCTTCTGTTATTCTCTTCTTTCAGCCACGATCCATTTGACATCAGCATGATGATATACTTGATGTGACAGCCTCTCCTAACTCCAGCTTGAACTTCTGTCAGTTCTCTATGTTCCACTGTAGCAATTTCTGGGTGGTCTTGGGCAGCATTTTGCTTGCATGTAGTATTAGTGGTATTGTTCGATAATGTCCTCATTTTGGGGGGTCTCTCTGAGATGTTATTGGATGTTGTTCTTCATGAGCATCATATACACCACCAATTTGGATCAATAACGGCTTTGGAGAAAAGTTTACATTTTCTTCACATAAATCTTCTTGAGTTTCTTAGATTTCTTTTGCTATTATAAATAATACTTTTTAAATTGCCTTAGTTACTGGGGTATAGAAATAAAACAGATTTTATTTTTCTTGATCTTATGTCCAAATGCTTTGTTAAATCCTCTTTTTTATGTAATGTATAGTTTCTTTGGTTTTTAAAAGGTTTTTCTATGTATACTACCAGGTGTGAATAGTAATAATATTATTCTCTTATTATTTATTAACAGTTATTTTTACTAATATTAAGTTATAATGCTAGGTAAGGTGGAAGGTGAGCAAAAGAAAAGATGCTTAACAAGATGGACTGACAGTTATTGTAATGATGGGCTCAAATAAAGATGATGAGGATCTTTTGTTCATAGTGTTGCCATGGGTTGTGTTTGACTTGATAACACCAAACAACAACATTAAATTTATTAAAAATATTATTTACTGTTTAAATAATTAGGAAGCACTGGTGGCCTAGTGGAACTATTTCCTTGACATATTGTACCGGGTCCAGCTGCCAATATAACACTAAATGGAACTTGTGTTAGTATATATTCTTATCTTTTTTCCTGACTTAAATGGGCAGTTAGCTAATGTTTAACCATTTCTTTATCTTACTAAAAGAAACATTGTTTACCTTGTCGCCCTAAATTTATTTCCTTCATTCTCAAACTTTAACTCTTCAAAATTGCCTTCCCTCCACACTCTATTCTTTTATTCAGGAACTTCAGTTAGGTCAAGGTAAAATCTTCCTCTGCTATCTTTTTTATCATTCAACCTCTCTTTTGTATTCTCTGTTTTCTTGTGCTGCACTCTTAATATTGTCTGTCTTCTAAAAAAATTTAACAAATTTGCTCTTTAACCCATCTGTTGAGGATTACTTTTATTTTCATAATTTTAATTACTTTTAAAACTCTTCCTGGTACCTTTAGGGAGTTGCCCATTTTGTTTCAATAATTCTGCCAATTATTTCCTTAAATAATTTTCACAATTATTATGTAGTCTATGTCTTATAATTTCTACCAAACACTGTCCATCGTGGGTAACCATTATCACATATGACACATCAGTGTCACAGTGTTTAGCATCACAGCAACCACAAGTTACCTCTGTACAGTAAATGGACAGACCAGTGCTAGAACACTTAGAAGAATGTGTGACCAAAAACAACTGAAACCAGGCATGAGGGCCACAGATTAAAATTCCCCACCTTTGGCTTGAGACATATACTAATGGTAGCTAACTAAGTAATATTGTAGCTGATATAAAAAATTGACAATGTTAAGTAGAAATGAGGCTGGAAATAGAATGAGTTTTGTATTTACAATGATTTAGTCATTGAAAATACTTTTTCCAAAAGAAGACTTTACATGTGGATTTCACCTCGTGGGCTGCATAGGAATCAGATTGACTACATTTGTGGAAGAATTCATTGGAGAAGCTCAATATCAGCAGTCAAAACTAGGCAAGAGGCAGACTGTGGGTCAGATCATCAGTCACTCACGTGCAAGTTCAAATTGAGGCTGAAGAAAACGAAAATAAGTCCACAGGAACCAAGACGTGATCTTGAATCAATTCTGTCAAAATTTCATGATTATCTTAAGATCAAGGCTTGAGGGACTGAAAACCAATGATAGGAGACCAGATGAGTTGTGGGATGATATCAAGGATATCATTCATGAAGAAAGCAAAAAGTCATTACAAAAACAGAGGAGAAAGAAAAAACCAAAATGGATGTCAGAAGAGACTCTATAAAGATTGCACTGGTATGTCAGGAAGCCAAATCTAAAGGAAAGCATGTTGAAGTAAAAGAACTGAATAGATGGTTTCAAACGGCAGCTCAGGAGGACAAAGCAAAGTATTATAATGAAATGTTCAGAGAGCTAGAATTAGAGAATAAAAAGGGAAGAACTTGCTCTGCATTTCTGAAGCTGAAAGAACGGGAAAACAAAGTTAGGCCTCGTGTCATAATGTTGAAAGATGCTATGGACAATATATTGAATGACACAGAAAGCATCAAAAGAAGATGGAGGGAATATACAGAGTCACTGTACCAGAAAGAATTGACAATGAAAAATTTCAGGAAGTACTATATGAACCAATGTTACTTCATAATATAGTACTTCAGGAAGCACTATGGGATGCAATGGTAATGAAACAGAAAGTGGAAGCTGTACTGAAGGCATTGGCAAAAAATAAGGTCCTAGGAATTGATGGGATACCAATAGACTTCTTTCAATTAACAGATGTAGCCTTGGATGCACTCACTGATCTATGCCAGAAAATTTGGAGGACAGCTGTCTGGCCAACAGATTCGAAGAGGTCTATTTGTTCCTATTCCCAAGAAAAGTGATCCAACTGAATGTGGAAATTACTGAACATTATCACTGATATCACATGCTAGCAAAATACTACTGAAGATCAATTAAAAAACGGCTGAAACAATACATAGCAATTCTGAGAATTGCCAGAAGTTCAAGCAGGATTTAGAAAAGGCCGTGACACCAGGAATGTAATTGCTGGTCTCAGATGGATCCTGGCTGAAAGTAGGGAATACCATAAGAATGCCTATCTGTACTTTATTGACTATGCAAAGGCATTTGATTGTGTGGATCATGAAAAGTTGTGGCTGACATTGAGAAGAATGGGAATCCCAGAACACTTGACTGTGCTCATGAGGAACCTATACCTGGATCAGGAGGCTGTTATGTGAATGGAGCAGGGGAGTTCTACATGGTTTGAAGTTGGGAAGGGAGTGCGTCAGAGATGTATTCTGTCTCTGTACCTGTTCAATCTATATGCAGAGCAAATGATCCGAAAAGCTGGATTCTATGAAGAGGAGTATGACGTCAGAATTGGAGAGAGACTCATTAATAATCTGTGTTATGCAGATGACAAAACTTTGCTTGCAGAAAGTGAGGAGGATTTGAAGCACTTGTTGCAAAAGATCAAGGAATGCAGCCTTCAGTATGGATTGCATCTCAATATCAAGAAAACAATGATTCTTAGCACTGGTCCAGTAGGTTGTATCATGATGAATGGAGAGGAAACTGAAACTGTCAACAGCTTCATCTTGCTAGGATCCACAATTAACACCCTTGGTAAGAACAGTCAGGAAATAAGGAAACACATTGCCATGGGGAAATCTGCAGTTAGGGACCTTTCCAAATTATTGAGGAGTAATGATGTCAGTTTGCGGACTAAGGTGCGTCTGATTCAGGCCATGGTCAATGCATCTGAGACATGGACAATTCATAAGAATGACAGAAAAAGAATTTATTCCTTTGAGCTGTGGTGTTGGAGAAGAACACTGAACATTCCATTGACAGCAAAGAAAACTAATAGATATGTCTTGGAGAGGGTGCAGCCAAAGTGTTCTTTGGAGGTAGGAATGATGAGGCTTTACCAAACATACTTTGGACATATTTCTAGGAGGTGATATTCCTTGGAGAAGGACATGATGTTGGGAAGGGTGCAGGGTCAGTGAAGAAGAGGAAGTCCCTCAACCAGGGTGACTGCTTGGAATGGGCTCTTGTTGGGTTTGGAAGTGTGAGGATGGCACAGGACAGGACTGGTTTCAGATCTTTTGTTGAGAGGGTCGCTATGAGTTGTATTCTACTTGATGGCACCTAACAACAACAGTAGCTGCAGAAGATCAAGGACTGTAGTCTTCAATATGGATTGAAGCTCAACATCAAGAAGACAAGAATTCGAAGGTGCGTGGTTCGAATCCACCAGATGCTCTGCTAGAGAGGAGGAACAATCTCCTTCTGTGCCAGTTGATTTGATGGTACATGGGGAGGGGGGGAAGAATAAATTTGATTAAAAAAAATACAAGGATTCTCAACACTGGGCCAATTGGCAGCACCATAATAAATGGAGAAAAGATTAAGGTTATTAATGGCTTCAGCTTGCTTGGCTTCACAGTCAACACTCTTGGCACTGGCAGCCAGGAAATCAAAAGATGAATTACACTGGGAAAATCTGCTGCAGGGACCTCTCCAGAGTACTGAGAAGTAATGATGTCAGTCAAGAGACCAAGATGAGCCTGATCCAGGCCATGGTCTTCGCAACTACTTGCTATGCATCAGAGAGCTGGACAATGACTAAGGATGATAGAAGAAGAATCGATGACTTCAAACTGTAGCGCTGGAGAAAAGTCTTGAACATACCATGGACCACCAAGAAAACAAAAGAAATCTGTCTTGGAGAGGGTGAAACCAAGTTTTTCCTTGGACTCTAGGATTTTGAAGCTCTGTCTCACATATTTTGGGCACATGGCCAGGAGGGATCAGTCCTTGGAGAAGGACATCATGTTTGGAAGGGTGGAGGGATAGCACAGGGGAGGAAGACCCTGGATGAAATGGATTGATACAGTAACTGAGGTATTAAGGGTAGGTGTATCAATGAGACTGGCTCAGAATAGGGCAGGCTTCAGAGCTGCTGTACATAGGGGCGCTATGAGTTGCAGGTGACTCAACGGCCCATAACAACAACAGCAGCAGTAGTTAATAATAAATGTTTTGTATACATAGAGGTTCCAAGTAAACCGAGACTCAGAGGATCTAAAATGTACCTATTGCCCTGCTATCCAACATTCTTATAGAAATATCCTCATTACATGAGATTCTCTCTTAACCTGTTTTTTTCAGTCATAATGGAAGATTTATGTTTTTTCTCTACCTGTTTCACAACCTTGGTTTGGACACAGTATGTATTTAAAAAATGTGAAGCATGTACAAATACATGATTATAATCTTACTAAGAGTTTTGAATTTGTTTATATCCACTTATATGCCATTCTCCAAAAGAAAATATTTGAGATGTTACAAAACCCTCAAGATTGAGATCAGATAACAGTGGAATGAAAATCTTGATAATTTTAGTGTAAAGTGATGATATTTGCATGTGAAATATCTAAATTAATATGGATACCTTCTTTATGATCATTAATTTCCTGTAAAGAGGCTTAAATACTTGAAATTTTATGTTACGAATTGTGATCAATTAAAAAGAAAAACTGATAATTTTATGAGAAGTGCTCATTTTGATCTTAGCAAGTATGATGTTTTTGTATGATTATCAAGGTAAGATGGAATTGGCTTGCTTACCACACATTCCAGAGCCAAGCCTATTAAATAGCTTGTTTTCAGGTATCATCTGCTTCTTGTTTACCCTAAAATTCCAACACACTGGGGTTGACCTTGAAATCACCATAGTAAAAAGTAAATCATAGAGTAAAATGTCCATATGTTCTGAAACCTGGAAGGCAGGTAATCATCCTGTGACCATTTTCCTAAAGACATAACCTGTTGAGCGGTTCTACGTTGCTTAACAAAAACTATGAATGTGTCACTAAAAGGGCCCGTGAGCTGGAACTGAGAACCACAGGAGATTGTTGTTGCTTTAGGCTTCGCATTTGCTATGGTGTGAGTGATTGGGCCAGCAGGACAAGTTTCTCTGCTAAATCTATACAGTGCTGTGTTGACTAGTGCTATCATTGTAATGACAATGTGTCATAAATAATTGTACATGAATCTCCGAGCTCGTCCTCTTTTAAGCTGTCTAGAACTGATTGTGTATTTCTGACCCTTCTAGTTTTACACTGAGAAATAAAATTTATTGTGGTTTCTGTTTGAGCTGGATACATTTTACTGGTCTTTCTTTTGTAGCACTGCTGTGAGGGTTCAAAGTGCCAACTTGGAGTCTTTCTCTCATTCCTCTGAAATCCAAATCAGTTCTTAGCTGACATGCCATTGGACTCCAGAGGTTGTATTCAGCCTCTGATACATGAGAGGAAATGGTACATCTTGTCTTCTGCAGTGGTGTTGGTGGATTTTAACTGCCAGTTAACTGCAACTCCCTCCAGACTAGCCACCAGGGCTCCCTTTAGGTTAGCTGTTGTTGTTATGTGGTGTCCAGTTGGAATCAACTCATAGTTGACCCTCTAGCAGGTTTTCAGAGGCTGTAATTTGCCCAAGAGGAGATTGTATGTCTTTCCCCACAGCAGCCAAAGGATTTGAATCACTTGCTTTCAAGTGGGCAGTGCACTTCTTTACCACTAGGCCATCACAGCTCTTTTTTAAGTTTGTTGTTGTTGTGTACCATAGAGTCAGAACTGACACTTAGCAGATCCTCCAGTGGATTTTCAGAGGCAGTAAATCACATTGTAGTTGATTAGCCAACCTTCATTCATGAAACAGTTGGTGGATTCCAATCATTTACCTTTGTGTTGACAGCTCAATTCCACTCAGCTGTCAGCATTGTTGTGTTGTTGTTATGTGTCACTGAGTTGCCTGCGACTCATAGTGACCGTATACACAATAGCCCTGATCTCTGTCCTGTCTTGAGCCAATCTCTCACTGTCTCCAACCACGTACCCCTATTATCCCAGTCACTGTGTCAGTCCATTTCATCCATTTCTTCTGAATTGTCCCTCCACCGTTCCAAGCTTGATGTCCTTCAAGAATTGGTCTGTTCTGCAAACACACCCACAGTATGTGAGTCAGAGCTTCAAAATCCTAGACACCAGACAGCAAATTGGGTTCGCCCTGTCCAGAACAGACATGTTTGTTCTCTTGGGAATCCATGGTTTGTGTATTTCATACTCTTTGACAGAACTACAACTCAAAGACGTCAATTCTTCTTCTGTCATCCTTATTCATTGTCTAGCTCTCTGATGCATATCAAGGAATTGCAAAGACCATAGCCTGGATGGGGCACACCTTGGTCACTAGACTGACATCTTTGTACTTCAGCACTGACAGCAGATGGTTCAAAATCAGGAAAGGAGTGTGTCAGGGATGTGTCCTGTCTCCATACCTTCTCAATCTACATGTAGAATAGATCTTTGGGAGTCTGGTCTTTATGAGGAGCAATGTAGCATTAGCATTGGAGGAAGACATCAAAAGTTAATTATGCAGATGACACGACGTTGTTCACTGAACTGAGGAGGACTTGAAGCGTAATCTGCAGAAAAGAGCCATGAGAGTAGTTGAGTGCAAATTGTTTACATTACCTAGAAACCTTATGCTCAAATTTTAAATACAAAAATAAACAAAAAAATTCAAACCCACAAAGCTTGGAGTCAGTCTAGACTATGATAACACTACAGGACAGAGAAGAATTGCTAAGGCTGTAAGTCTTTTGGACATGGACTGTCACATCCTTATCTTTTTTCTTTTTTAAAATAGAGATTTTAATGAAAATTTATAGAGAACTTGGATTTCCATTCATTTATTGTTGCACATTTTTCTCCCTGACCACCCCATCCCCTGCCAGTTCACTTTTCTTTCTGAGAAAAAAAAATTCTTTTATTGTTGTACAATTCTCTACCCCCACCCCAGTCCACTTTACAATGCAGTTCTTATTCTAGACTGTTGTCATGCAATACCTAATCATATAGTCCTTTTAAGTAGTTCTTTCCCTCATCTGTTTCAATAAAATGTGCATTATTTATCCTTCTTTTCTTAGTTCTTCCCCAACCCCATTTCAGTCTATTTTATAACAATGGCATTATGCAGTATTTATCCTTTTGTGACTGAGATATTTCACTCAGCTTAATGTCCTCCAGGGCCACACATTTTGTATACTATATCAAAAGATCCTCATTTTTCAGTGCTGCATAATATTCCATTGTGTGAAAATAACATCGCTTCTCTAGCCATTTGTTTGTTGATGGGCACTTGGGCTGTTTCCATCTCTTTGCTATTTTGAGAAAAGCCACAATAAACATGGGTGTGCATATATTTGCTTTGGTGGAAGTTCTGGTTTCTTTAGGGTATATTGGAATTTAGGTATTGGAATTGCTGGGTCAAATGGTATTTCTATTTCTGACTTTTTGAGAAAGCAACATACTGCCTTCCATAGTGGTTACACCATTTTATAGTCCTACCAGCAGTGAATAAGGGTTCCAGTTTCTCCACAATCTCCTCAGGATTTGTTGTTTGCTGCTTTGTTAAATTTTGCTATTGTTACTAGGGTGAGATGATTTCTCATAGTTGTTTTGATTTTCACCTCTCTTACAGCTAGGGATTTTGAACATTTCCTTATGTGTTTGTTCACCATGTGAACGTCTTCTTTGGCCAAGTGCCACATCTTTATCTTATGGAGCAGATGGAAGATTCTTTCATTTAGTACTCCAATGCTTTATTCACCCTGCCACCAGGAATCCTAATATTAAGTGAATGAAAGCTTATTTTGTTAAAACTGTAATTTGAGTGAAAGTTTATCAAGCCAACTGTTTTTCTTTTTGACAATTCATGCATATATTATTTTATGGCATTAATTAAATTACAAGGCGATCTGGTGGCCTAGTGGTAAAAAGGTGTGCTTTAATACCAAAAGCATGTGGTTCAAATCCACCAGCTGCTCTGCAGAGGTAGGATGGGCAATCTCTTCTTGTGTGCTTTTTCTGTCTCTGAAAACCACTGGCGAGTCACCTGTCAGTTCCGACTTGACAGCACAGAACAACAGCAACAACCATAATATAATACTCTTCTCATTTTTGCCCTATGATTCTCATTTCCATAAATCCTCCTATTCTACCCATTCTTGCCCTCTGAGCTTTATCCCTGGGAAATGCCCTTTTGACTTTATGTGGTTGACTATTCAAGGAATAACATCAAGACTAATTTAATGACTTATTTGATGACAACATTATTTTAACATTATGCTGTTTTAGTGACTTTTAGAAATAGAAAATATCTGTAAAAAGGAATAAAATAATTCTGATAGCCCTTTACTCACATACTCACTTCCTTTGTGGATCAACTCCTAGTTGACTGAACCTTCATTGAGTTTCCAAATCTGTAAATAAAAAGGGAGGAAATTGCCCATATGTTTCCTGTAGAGCTGTTGTTGGATTCAAATTGCCGAAAGCTGTGGCCTTTGAGTGAGCTTTGCAATTCCCTATGGACTATTCCATCACCAAGATTTCCTAATAGCCTCTAGTGTGAGGACAACTTATTAATATTTTCTATAACTAATTAACTATTTTTTCTATTAACTAATAAGATGTTGCTATGTGCTGCCGAGTCAATTTTTAATTAATGCTGACACCACTCCCCTTGGCAGAGTAGAACTAACTGTCTCAAAGGATTTTCTGAGCTATTTATGGGAGCGGATCACCGGGTTTTTCTTCTGCACAGCCATCGGGTGGTTTCAAATCACCAGATAACTTTTCAGTTAGTAGTCAAGCACTTATTTGCTGCACAACCAGGGCTTCTTAGTACCTTGAGGTTGCTGGTGTTGTGTACCACCAAGCAAGAACCACCCATAGCTAACCCTCCAGTTGGTTTCAGAGGCAACAAATGCCTTAATGGGGGACATTTAAAAAAGGGAAACAAAACATGTTTATCACATTTTATTATTAAAATAAAAAAGTCTTGAACATATCATGGACAGCTAAGAAAACAAATGTCTATTTTGGAGAACGTACAACCAAGTTTCTCCTTGGAGTCTAGAATTTTTAAGCTCCATCCCACATATTTTGCGTACTTGTCCCTCGAAAAGGACATCCTGCTTGAAAGGGTAGAGGGACAGCACAGGACAGGAAAATCCTGGATGAGATGGATTGATATAGTAACTGGGGCTATGGGAGTAGGTGTGTCAAAATCAGTGAGACTGGCTTAGGACAGGGTAGACTTCAGAGGTGCTGTACATAGGGTTGCTATGAGTTGTAGGTGACTCAGTGGCACATAACAACAACAACAGCAACAAAACCATTTTTTTAAAAGTGTAAGTTCAAGTTACTATAGAAAATTTATTTTAATTTGTTGAATAATAGGAAGATTTTAGAATATGTATTTTGAGTATAGAAATGACTTGATAATTATTAGCAAATGTGGATGCTGTGCACAATTTTCCAAATTACAGAAAAAAAACTGTCTTATAACAATGTTATCAAAAGGGATTTAGGTTGATGTCAATTATTTATGGCTTAATCAGATTAGAAATCTATGATTTAGCAAAAGATATTGGAAAATTTGCCAAGCAAAGAAGATTCAGATTTTTAAAATTAGAACACGTTCTAAAGAATATCTACTAAGTTCTATTCCACAATTTTGTATTATAGGATGGGTGAAATGTAAACATTGAAAATGTTATAAAAATCATAAGAAGAGTTACCATTTATTAAATTGTTGTTGTTGTTATGTGCCTTCTGGGAATGGAACACTAGGAAACTTACTTGCACTTATGCAAACCTTATACCTGTTACTGAATGCAAGAGATTCTTTCTATAGTCAATTGCCAATAAGACATGGATTGCAATATCTTTCTGCACTTTATTACAGATTTATTACTGCCTTCCTGTCTGGGAGTGGTTATTAGGTTTTTATACTTGGGTTAGATTTTTGTTAAAGTTACAGTATTTCTACATTTAAAAAGAACTGTTTACATATAGTTACTAGTAAATAGCAGACAACTTATGAAATAGTTAACATATGACTGAGAAAAACAGTTTTGAAAAGGTAAATGCTAATCCATCTTCTTTCAATACTTCCTGGATCATTTAATATTCTGCCCAAAGCATCCTTAAGTATTGCAACTCAGGTTTGAATTTGCTCTTCAGTTCCCTCAACTTAAGAAATGCTGAGTGAATTCAGCCCTTTTGCTTTGCTGACTCCAGCTCCTTGCACATTTCATTGTAATATTTTACTTTGTCTTTCCACACTACCTTTTGAAATCTTCTGTTCAGTTCCTTAATATCTTGATTTCTTCCCTGTGCTTTGGCTTTTCGGCTCTCTAGGGCAATATTCAGAGTCTCTTCTTGTCGCTGCCAGTCCACTGGCAACTTAAGAGTGACAACCTGATGGGAGTAAGCACGACGGAGATTCCAATCCCGGAGAGGATCAGCGAGTCAATCCAGCTCAACTTAATTAGCATAAGCACTGCACTTATATACATAGGAAGACAGGATAGGGTTGGCTTACATACGTGGGACATGTGGATTGGTCGGGAGAACCTCAGCCTCGTGCAGGGCTCAACAGACTCGGCAGCCATCTTCCCAGGTGGTGAGCTCCAGACAGGTGCAAGCCTTTCAACGGCCTTTGATACAGGTAGAGAAAGCTCCCCTGTGTTTGGCTGTACCAGCAAGCAGAGAGTACCAAAGGAATGTCTATCTGTGTTTCCTCGATTATGCAAAGGCATTTGACTCTGGGGATCACAACAAACTGTGGCTAACTCTGAAAAGAATGGGAATCCCAGAACACTTGATTGTGTGGACCAGGAGGCAGTCCTCAGAACAAAGCAAGGAAACACTGGTTCAAAATTGGGTAGCATGTGTGCCATACCTTTTCAATCTATATGCAGAACAGATTATCGGGTAGCATGTGTGCCATACCTTTTCAATCTATATGCAGAACAGATTATCTGGGAGGCTGGGCTCTATGAGGAGAAATGTTGCATCAAGATTAGAGAAAGACTAATAATCAACAATCTCCATTATGCAGATGAGACAACCCAGCTTGCTGAAACTGAGGAGAACCTGAAGAGCTTGCTGCAGAAGGTCAAGGACTGTGGCCTTCAACATGGATTGAAGCTCAATATTAAGAAAACAAAAATTCTCAAAACAAAACAAAACAAAAACCCACTAGATGATGGGGGGGTGGTGGTGGGGAGAAAACAAAAATTCTCACCATTTGGCTGTTTGGCAACATCATAATAGATTGTGAAGAGACTGAGTTTGTTAACAGATTTAGTTTGCTTAGCTCCACAATCAACACTCTTGGCACCAGCAGCCAGGAAATTAAAAGGCGTATTGCAATGGGAAAAGTCTGCTGTTAGAGACCTCTTCAAAGTACTGAATAGTAACAATGTCACTCTGGAGACTAAGGTGCACCTGATACAGGCCATGGTCTTTGCAATCACTTACTATGCATCAGAGAGCTGGACAGTGACTAGGGATGATAGAAAGATAATTGATGCATTTTGAGCTGTGGTGTTGGAGAAGATTATTGAATACCATTGACTGCTAAGAGAATTAATAGGTTCTTCTTTGAGAGGGTTAAACTAAACTGCTCTTTGGAGGCAAGGATTCTGAGGCTTTGTCTGACATACTTTGGACATGTTGCAAGGAAGGACCAGTCCTTGGAGAGGGGCATCATGCTAGGGAGGGTGGAGGAACAGCCTAGGAGATGAAGGCCCTCTATGAGATGGATTGATTCAGTGACTGTGGTAATGGGGGTGGTGTGTCAGAAACAGTGAGATTGGCACAGGATAGAGCCGGGTTTAGATCACTATGAGTCACAGGTGACTGGAGGGCATATAACAACAATAAGGACAAATGCCAACAATCCAGGAAAGATGCATTTCCCTTCCTTGTAAACAAGCAATTAAAGCACAATTTACATCTAACTGAGAATAACAGTTTCAAAGAGGTAAATGCAAATCTAGGAAAGATATATTTCCTCTCCTGGTAAATAGGCAGTTTAAATTACATGAGTAAAGAAAGGGAAAAAAAATAATTCTAAGGCAATGTAACTAATATGTAGGCTGGAGGTAACTAATGTCAGTTTTATACCAATATTTATATGTTTGTATAATTATGCATTTATTAATATCACACAATTATACCTAGACCAAGAGGTTGTTGTGCAAACATAACAAGGGAACACTACATGTTTTACAATTAAGAGAGGCATGCATCAGGATTGTATCCTCTCTCCATATCTATTCTGCTGTTGTTAAGATGCCATAGAATACAACCCTTAGTGACTCCATGAACAACAGATCTGAACCCTCTCGTATCCTGTGCTATCCTCACAATTTCTACCACACTAGAGCCCATTGCAGCAGTCACTGTGACAATCCATTTGGTTGAGGGTCTTCCTTGCTTGTGGTTTGCTGTGATGCTGAAAGCTATGCCACTGGTATATTAAATATAACAAGGGTCACCCATGGTGGACAGGTTTTAGCAGAGCTCTTTTATCAAGGCAGACTAGGAAGCTGAATTAACCATCCACTTAAGAAATAACTGGCCTCTGAAAACCCTATGTACAGTAGAGAATTCAATCTGTAGGCTGAGCAAATTATTCAAGAAAATGAACTCCATAAAGAAGAATATGGCCTCAGAATTGAAGGGAAACTCATCAATAGCCTACAATATGCAGATGGCACTTTCTTGCTTGCACAAAGTGAGGAGGACTTGAAACATATGCTGCAGATGATCAAACACTGTAGCCTTCAATATGAATTACACCTCAATGTTAAGAAAACCAAAATTCTTAACACTGGACAAAGCTTTGTTATCTTTGCCTCCAAGGAGGACTCTGGCTGTAACCTCTCTAAGACATAACTTTGTTTTTCAGCAGTCCATGGGTTATTATGTACTCTTCTTAAACATTGCCATTAAAAGGCTTCAGTTGTCATCTTTATTTATTATCTGGTTTAATGCACAGCAAGTGATTGAAAAGACCATGGCCTGAGTCAGGTGTAACTTAGTCTTCAAGTAGACATCATTGCTCTTAAGTATTTTGGAGAGGTTCCTGACTGCAGACTTACCCAGTGTTGATCTCTTGATTGTTGGTTCCTAGGGTGTTGATTGTTGATCCATGCAAGGTGAAATCACTGACTACTTCAATCCTTTCTCTATCTACCATGATATTGTCTACTGGCCTAATCGTGAGAATCATTATTTAATTGATGCTGAGATGTAATCCATACTGAATGCTATAATCCTTGATCTTCTGCAACAAGCGTTTCAAGTCCTTTTTCCTTTCAACTAACAAGATTCTGTCATCTACATAACACAGGTTGTTGATGAGTTCTCCTTGAAGCCACATTCCTTTTGCAGTTCAGCTTCACAAATTGTTTACTTAGAAGACAGATCGATTAGGCATGGAAAAAGGATAAATTCCTGAAGCACTCCCTTCTTGATTTTAAACCATGCAGTGTTCCCTTCCTCCATTCGTGTGGCATCTTCTTGATCTAGGCATAGGTTTCACATGAGCATAATTAAGTCTTCTAGAATTTTCATTCTTTTCAATTTTAGCCACAGTTTGTTATAATCTACAGTCAAATGTTTTTGGATAGTCTATAAAATACAAATAGATATTATCTGCTTTCAGCCAGGATCCATTTGATATCAGCAATAATAGCCTTGGTGACTTGGCTTCTTTTAAATCCCTCTTGAATTTCTGGCAGTTCCCTTTCAATGTACTCTTCTAACCACGTTGGGGTAATCTTCAGCAGTATTTTGCTTGCATGTGATTTTAATGATATTGTTCCATAATTTCCACATTCTGTTGGATCACCTTTCATTGGAATAGAAACAAATGTAGAACTCTTCCAGTCAGTTGGCTAGGTAGCTGTCCTCCAAATTTCTGGGTGTAGACTGACAGGCACATCCAGGGCTTCACCTGTTAGTTGGAACATATTGATTGAAATCAGGGATCTCACTGATTTCTGGAACCTTATTTTTTGCCAATGGTTTCAGTGCAACTTATATTTCATCTTTCACTACCATTGCCTCTTATTCATATGGTACTCCCTGAAATTTTTAGTGTCAACCAATTTTTTTCGCTGCAGTAGCTCTGTGTATTACTTCCATCCTCTTTTGATATCTCCTGGATCATTCAAGGTATTGCCCATAGTGCCTTCTTAGTATTGCAACTTGAATTTGTTTTCCAGTTATGTTAGCTTCAGAAATGCTGAGCGAGTTCTTCCTTTGTATTCTCTGACACCAGCTCCTTTCAGATTTTGTTATAATATTTTACTTTACTTTCTTGAGCTACCCTTTTGAATGTTCAGCTCTTGTACTTCAGCAGCATTTCCTTTGTTTTGGATTCTTGAGCCTCTAATGCAATTTTTACAGACTTTTCTGATATCCGTTTTGGTTCCTCCCCTTCTCTTCTTTGTAATGACCTTTTGCCCTCAAATCTGTTCTTGAGATGATTCTTAAATTAAGGTGTGATAGACTTAAGGTCCTATTTTGGTTCTTGTGGATTAGTTTTCATTTCACTCAACCTCAATTTGAACTTGCACATGAATAATTGATAGTCTGTTCCACAGTTGACACCTAGCCTGGTTTTAACTGCTGATATTGAGCTTTCCCAATGATTCTTTCCTCAGATATAGTCTATCTCATTCCTGTGCAGCCCATCAGGTGAAGTCCAAGTATACAAGTCATCTTTTGTGTTTTTTTAAAAAATGTACTTGCTATTAATAAGTCATTCAATATACAAAATTTGATCATTCCATTTACAATCTCATTACTAGCTCCAAATCTGTACTTTTCCTCATAATTTCTAACTTTCCATTCTGTTGTTGTTGTTATGTGCCATTGAGTCACCAATAATTAATTACTAATGCATCCTGATTGCATGTTTGGCCAATTTCAAACTGCAAAGGTTGGTTGTTGTTAGGTGCTGTCAAGTACGACTCATAGCAACCTATCCTGTGCCATCCTTACCATCTCTGAGACACTAGAACCCATTGCTGAAGTCACAGTGTCAATCTATCTCATTGAAGGTCTTCCTCGCCTTTTCTGACTTTCCATATTTCCAAGCATGATGTCCTTTTCCAAGGAATAGCTTCACCTAGCTATATGTCCAAAGTATGGAAAAAGAAGCTTCATCATCCTTGCCTCCAAAGAACATTCTGGCCGCTCTCTTTTTTAGGCTATTCTTGTTTGCTTTTTTGGCAGTCTACGGGACATTCAATATTCTTCTCCAGCACTACAACTCAAAAGAATCAATTTTTCTGTCATCTTTATTCACTGTCCATCTCTCTGATGCACAGTAGGTGATTGAGAAGACCACGGCCTGAATCAGGCACCTTACTTTTCAACCTGGCATCATTGCTCTTTAGTATTTTGAAGAAGGTCTTGACAATAGACTTGCCCCGTGCAATAGGCCTCCCGATTTCCTGACTGCTGGTATCAAGGGTGTTGATTGTTGATCCAAACATGATCAGCTTCAATCTTTCTCCATCTATTATTTTGGTGGGTTTTTAAAAAATTTTTATTGTATTATTTTTACTTGTACCGTCAAATCAGATCTGACTGGTACAGGAGGAGATTGCCCCCTCCTTCTCCAGCAGAGCATCTGGTGGATTTGAACCACGTACCTCTGGGATTGCAGTGCAGAGCCTTGCCATTAGGCCACCAGAGCTCCCTTTTCTCCATCTATTGTAATATTGACTGTTGGGCCTGTGGTGAGGATCTTTGTCTTCTTGATGTTGAGATGGTAGAAATCTTCAATTTCCTCCTCATTTATTTGAATAGTACTCATATTAACAAGTCTTCCTTGTATTTGAATTGGTAGTATCTTATATAAACATATGTTGTTGTTGTTGTTAGGACCCATCAAGTCAAATAAAGCTCATAGTTAAACTATGAACAACAGATCTGAACCTGACCTGTCCTGTGACGTACATTGCTGCAGTCACTGTGCTAATCTATCTGGTTCAAGGTCCTCCTCTCTTTGCTGACTCTTCACCTTTCCAAGTATAATGTCCCTCTCCAAGGAATAGCCTCTCCTAGCAGCATACCCTAAGCATGTGACCTGAAGCTTTGCCATCTTTGCTTTCAAGGAGCATTCTGCCAGCACCCTCTCCAAGACATATTTGTTTCTTTTGGCAACCCATGATATACTTAGTTCTCTTCTCCATCACTACCGCTCAAAGGCAGTATTTCATCTTTATTCATTGTCAAGCTTTCAGGTGCATAGCAAGTGATGGAAAAGGCCATGACATGAATCAGGCACACTTTAGTCCTCAAACTGGCATAATTGTTCTTTAGTAATTTAGAGAGGTCCCTGACTGCAGACTTTCCCAATTCAGTGTCTCCTTATCTCCTTACTGCTGGTACCAAGGATGTATATTGTGATCCAAGTAGGATAAAATATGTATGTTTTATGTATTTGTATTAACATTCATAGGCACTATGATAGCTTTGGAACACTGTGGCACAATGTTTTTTTGACTGCTAACCAAAAGGTCGATATTTTGAACCCACTAGCAGATCCACAGAAGAGAAAAATTTGCAGCCTTGGAAACCCTCTATGGCATTTCTACTCTCTCATATAGGCTATACATATGGATTTCACCTGATGGCATGAATAGGAATCAAATAGATTACATTTGTGGAAAGACTTGGTGGAGAAGCTCAATAAATATCAGCAGTGAAAACCAGGCCAGTTGCTGATTGTGGGACAGACCACCAACTACTCATATGCAAGTTCAAGCTGAAGTTGAGGAAAATTAAATCAAGTCCACAGGAAACAAAATTTGATCTTAAGTCTATCCCACATGAATTTCAAAACCATCTCAGGAACAAGTTTGAGGCCTTGAGCACCAAGGAGCGTAGACCAAATGAGCTCTGGGAGGATATCAAGAAAATCGTCCATGAAGAATGCAAAAGATCATTACAAAGGCTGAAAAACAAAAAAAGACCAAGATGGATGTCAGATGAGACTCTGAATATTGCATTAGAGTGCCGAGAAGCCAAAGCTAAAGCAAGAAATCAAAGAGCTAAACAGAAAATTTCAAAAGGTGGCCCGGGATGACAAAGCAAGATACTATAATGAAATGTGCAGAGAGCTGGAGTCAGAAAATCAAAAGGGCCGGACTCGCTCAGCGTTTCTTAAGCTGAAGGAGCTGAAAAACAAATTCAAGCTACGGGTGGCAATACTTAACGATACTTTGGGTAGAATGTTAAATGATCCAGAAAGTATCAAGAGAAGATTGAAGGAATACACAGAGTCACTGTATCAGAAGGAATTGGCTGACACAGAAGAATTTCATGAAATGACATATGAGCAAGAGCCTTTGGTGGTGAAGGAGGAGGTTCAAATTGCTCTTAAGCAATTGGCAAAAAACCAAGGCTCCAGGAGTTGACAGCATACCAATTGACATATTTCAACAAACAGACACTGCCCTGGATGTGTTCACTAAGTTGTGCCAAGAAATCTGGAGAACAGCCAGCTGTCCCACTGACTGGAAAAAATCGGTATTTGTTCCCATTCTAAAGAAAGATGACCCAACAGAGTGCAGAAATTAGTGAACAATATTACTTATATCACATGCAAGCAAGATTCTGCTGAAAATGACCCAAAAAACGTTTGGAACAATATGTCAACAGAGAACTGCCAGATGTGCAGGCTGGATTTAGAAGAGGTCGTGGTACTAAGGATATTATAGCTAATGTTAGATGGATCTTGGCAGAAAGCAAAGAATACCAGAAGAATGTCTATCTGTGCTTTATTGACTATGCAAAGGCTTTTGACTGTGTGGATCACAACAAGCTGTGGCTGACTCTGAGAAGAATGGGAATCCCAGAACATTTGATCGTGCTAATGCGAAACTTGTACTTGGACCAAGAGGAAGTCATCAGAACAGAGCAAGGAAGGGGAGCTCTGGTGGCCTAGTGGCAAGAAGCTGCAACTACAATCCCAGAGGTGCACGGTTCGAATCCACCAGGTGCTCTGCCGGGGAAGGAGGGGCCATCTCCTCCTGTACCAGTCAGATCTGATTTGACGGTACACGCACACAAAAATAAAAAAAAAGAAAATAAAAAAAAAGAACAGAGCAAGGAGACACTACATGGTTCAAAATCAAGAAGGGGATTGGTTCATCAGGGATGTATTCTGTCTCCATACCTTTTCCATCTGTATGCAGAACAGATCATCCGAGATGTTGGGCTATACAAAGAGGAATGTGGCATCAGGATTGGTGGAAGAATCATCAACAACCTGTGTTATGCAGATGACATAACCCTGCTTGCTGAAACTGAGGAGGACCTGAAGCGCTTGCTGCAGAAGATCAAGGACTGCAGCCTCCTATACAGACTGAAGCTCAACATCAAGAAAACAAATATTCTCACCACTGGGACAATTGGCAGCATCAGTATGGATGGTGAAGAGATTGAGATAGTTAACAGTTTTAGTTTACTTGGCTCCACAATCAACTCTTGGTAACAGCAGCCAGGAAATCAAGAGATCAATTGCATTGGGAAAGTCAGCTGTGAGGGACCTCTCAAGAGTACTGAAGAGCAACAATGTCAGACTGAAGACTAAGGTGTGCCTGATCCGGGCTATAGTCTTCGCAATTACATGTTATGCATCAGAGAGTTGGACAGTGTATGGGGTTGATAGAAAGAGAATTGATGCCTTTGAGCTGTGGTGCTGGAGAAGAGTGTTGAATATACCATGGACTGCTAGGAGAACAAACAGGTTTGTCCTAGAGAGGGTGAAGTCGGAACGCTCCTTGGAGTCAAGGATTCTGAAGCTTTGTCTGACATACTTTGGGCATGTTGCAAGGAGGGACTGGTCCTTGGAGAGGGATATCATGTTCGGCAGAGTGGAGGGGCGGTAAAGGAGAGGAAGACCTTCGATGAGATGGCTCGATTCTGTGACTGGAGTGGTGGGAATAGGTGCGTTCGAGATGGCTAGGTTGGCACAGGATAGAACAGCACTTAGAGCTCTTGTACATAGGGTCACTATGAGTCGCAAGAGACTTCATGGCACATACCAACAACAACATATAGGTCACTATGAGTTGCAATTGACTCAATAGCATGGACTAGATTTGGAAATGGTATTTTGAGGCCCGATTCCCATATCTGACAAAAGATCATTTCACAAAGTATTCTTTTGATGTAGCATTTCCTTTTAGATATACTAGAGAACATACATTAGGTGCCAATAGTGGGCTACCATAATATTTTCCCATCATTTTAAACTGACTACTTGAAGTATTGGCAAAGCTTCCTTTAGCTAGCAATGCATTATTTCTCCAAGGGGTATCTCATTATGTTCATCTCTCAGCTACACCAACATATAAAGAGTTCCACCTACGGTTTGTCTTTCCAGCTATGAGCCGAAGTGCAGCTGAAGGTGTGAACAGTTAAATGGGAAGAAAAGCAGCAGCAAGAAAGAAAAGATGCCCACTGTGGAAGATCCTGCTGTGCTACTTGTTTCTCTGCCCTCAATTTCCAATTGTCAGAGTTCATATGAGATTCATTAATCAACCAGGAGCTCGGTGATTGTGACAGATGCAACATCTTTTGAATAAAACACATCTTTAATGATGCCATGACAGAGCTATGGTGCAGCGGCACCCACCACAGAGCAAACACATTTATCCATTCACCTTTTTCTCTACTTTTTTTTTTGGTCTTCCTTGCAGTAACAACAGTCTTTCTCTTCAAAAGTGAAGCAAAAATCTAGCTTTTATGATAAGAGTTCTTGAACAATAGATACAATCTTTCTCTCTAATGTCAAGAGTAGATAGCAACATTGTGGAATTAACTTTCAGCTTTTATTGGAGATGTGACTACTAGAAGTATAACTGAGAAAAGATTTCATCTGCTGAATTACTTGTCTCTTGTTTTTCAGATGAAAAGGGACAGCAGAACGGCTTGTCACCTCCACCAGTTTCAAGAGTCTCATAAACGAATTAAAATGCTCAATGATAAATTTTATATTAAGTAAAAAACATATGACTATTATTTATCTAGGCAAATATAACAAACACATATTAAAAAGTTACACAACACTAGGTAAAATGTCAGACTGTGCCATAATTATCAACTTGGAAAAAAATTATTTTACAAGTGTAAATCTGTTATGGACATCCTATTTATTCATCTATGAACAGTTATTCATTTCAGAATATTAACAAGATACCTTTCATGTATCATTAAAATAACTTATGTCAAATACTTGGCTAAATTATTGAAGTATTTTCAGTATTAATAGTTTCATGTAGATGTCTAGTAAGAATAACCAGTCAAAATTAATTAATGATCAATTAGGATAGATTATTTCTCTTGGCTCTCATTTGCTCTCCTAATAATTAACTTGCTTTCCTCTAAAATAGGTCAATAGAAAATGAGTCTTAGTCATTTCACACTTCTATATTTTAATATAAAAACTGCTTAGAGAAATGAGTTATTTTCTGGTAAGTTATTAATCCTCTTGGACACTGTAAATCATGTTTTCATCCCCTAAATTTGATATGCTCATTTTCTTTTTATTTATTGCTTATTAATACACTTCAGTAATTTTATTAGTTCTAATCCTCATACATTCTGTAAAAATATATTTATTCTAAAATGAATGATGTTTGACTTCATAGTGCCCTCATTATTAGGGAACTTTGTGATTACTAAGGGGTAAAAAATAATTTTGTCATTATTATATTACTGGTTAGGGTATATTTTTTTCAAATAATCTAGGTAAAATATAAAGTGAAGACATTAAGCTCTTTAATTTTTTATTTGTTTTTGGTTTTACTCTGGATTTTTGTGACCTAATATTTTGGTATACAAATTTCCCAGCAATTTAAGCTAGAATCTAAGAAATTAAAACATTAAACTATGCAAGTTTTTTTTTATCCATTTAGCTGAGGATATAATTTTATGAGGATCGTAATAGTATAACAAAGTACAGTAGAAAGTACAGATTGGAAAAACTGCATATGAAACCTTAGAAATTTAGAGATACTCAACAGATACTGTTTCCTGACAAATGACTAAGCTTCTTCCATGGCTATTACTTTTTGAGAAAGGTCATTCCTTTTTATATTTGTAGCATTTACTGCTCCATTTAGCAATTGCTAAGTTACAGATGAATTCAAAAGAAAAAAAGTGAAAATAACTGCAGAACAAAGATAAACAGAGTTATTATTTTAAACCATTCTTTTTCTTTGAAAAATCTCACCAACCAATTATTTTTAATCTCAACATGATAATTTTGACTTAATTGGAGTAAATTTCTTTTTCACCTATACTATTTATAATATTTTCCCCTAGTGAATTTACTTTAAAATGTATATATCTAAAATTGTTTCTATGAATATTAGTAGGAAAAAAGTAAAAGTATATTTTTTTAGTGCTTTTGACAGGCTTTAAATAGTCTCCTTGCTTAAAAAACCATGGAACTGGACTAAATACACTTAGATTAAAAACTTAGTATGTTCAGCCCTGTGATATAAAATATGAATTATAGACTATTCATGTAGTAATAATAATAACAACAGCAGTGCCAGTAAGTAATATTTAGTCAGTGTCAGAATTTTTCCCAGGCAAATGCAATTGTTATATGTATTCCGCCTCATTTTAAAAAAAGAATTATTGTGGTAAAATAATGGCTTAGAATGAGTTCTTTTTGTTTTGACCCTTGCTAAGAATTTGCAATTCTGTCCTGTTTTTAAGTGTCCTCAAGTCCAGCAAGATTCACGTTGTTGTGTGTACCGCTGACTCGGAACTGACCCATAGTTGACTCTCCCAGGTTTTCAGAGTCAGTTAACCAAACAGGAGGAGATTGCCCACCCTTCTCCTCATGTTGTTGTTGTTGTTATGTGCCGCCGTCGAGTCTCTTGCGACTCATAGCGACCCTATGTACAACAGCCCTAAACTCTGCTCTGTCCTGTGCCAATCCCATCTCCAAAACACCCATCCCGATTACCCCAGTCATTGAATCAATCCACCTCAAAGGGGAGCCTTCCTCTCCTGTGCTGGCCCTCCACCCTACCAAGCATGATGTCCCTCTCCAAGGACCTGTCCCTCCTTGCAACATGTCCAAAGTATGTTAGACAGGGCTTTAGAATCCTTGCCTCCAAGGAGCAGCCCGGTTTGACCCTTTCCAGGATGAATCTGTTTGTTTTCCTAGCAGTCCATGGTACCCTCAATACTCTTCTCCAGCACCACAGCTCAAAGGCATCAATTCTCCTTCTATCCTCCTTGGTCATTGTCCAACTCTCTGATGCATAACAAGTGATAGCAAAGACCATGGCCTGAATCAGGTGCACCTTAGTCTCCAAAGAGACACCATTGCTCTTCAGTACTTTGGAGAGGTCCCTAACACCAGGCTTTCCCATGGCAATACATCTTCTAATTTCCTGGCTACTGGTGCCAAGCAAACTGAAGCTGTGAACAATCTCAATCTCTTCACCATCCATCCTGATGCTGCCAATTGGTCCAGTGGTGAGAATCTTTGTCTTCTTGACATTGAGCCTCAATCCATATTGGAGGCTGCAGTCCTTGACCCTCTGCAGCAAGCACTTCAGGCCCTCCTCAGTTTCAGCAAGCAAGGTTGTATCATCTGCATATCGGAAGTTGTTGATAGATCTTCCACCAATCTTGATCCCACATTTCTCCTCATAGAGCCCAGCCTCCCGGATAATCTGCTCTGCATACAGGTTGAAAAGGTATGGAGACAGGACACATCCCTGGCAAACGCCCTTCCGAATTTTGAACTATGCAGTGTTTCCTTGCTCTGTTCTGACGACTGCCTCCTGGTCCAAGTATAAGTTTCTCATTAGCATGATTAAGTGTTCTGGTATTCCCATTCTGCTCAGAGTCAGCCACAGTTCGTTATGATCTCATGGTATGCATAGGAATCAGATTGATTACATCTGCGGAAAGAACTGTTGGAGAATCTCAATATCAGCTGTGGAAACTAGGCCAGGAGCTGATTGTGGAACAGACCACCAACTACTCATATGCAAGTTCAAGCTGAAACTGAAGAAAATTAAACCAAGTCCATGGGAACCAAAATAAGACTTTGAGCCTATCCCACCTGAATTTCAGAACCATCTCAGGAACAGGTTTGAGGCCTTGAACACTAATGAGCAAATACCAGATGAGTTGTGGGAGGATATCAAGTATCATCCAAGAAGAGTGCAGATGTTCATTACAAAGACAGGAGAGGAAGAGAAGACCCAAATGGATGTCAGAAGAGACTCTGAAAATTGCACTGGAGCGCAGAGAAGCCAAAGCAAGGGAAGAATTCAAGATACTAAAGAGTTGAATAGAAGATTTCAAAAGGCAGCATTGGATGACAAAGTAAAATATTACAATGAAATGTGTAAGGAGTTGGGAGTCAGAAAATCAAAAGGGCTGAACTCTCTCAGCATTTCTTAAGCTCAAGGAACTGAAGAACAAATTCAAACCTCGAGTTGCTATAATCAAGGGTGCTTTAGGCAGAATATTAAATGATCCTTCTCCTCATAGTGACCCCCAAAACAACATATGAGTCTTTTCTTAATCTTGCACCGTCTTCAGATTCTCCTGCGTGTTCAAAACCATTGTTACAGTCATTGTGTCAAACTTTCTCATTAAATCTTTGTCTCTTTCCTAGTTCTCATTTTCTAACATGATGTCTTTTTCCAAGGACTCCTGACAACATGCCCAAAGTATTAGGGATAAAGACTGACAATCCTTGCTTCTAAAGGCATCTTGATTGCACTTCCTCCATGACAAACCTATTTGCTCTTTTGGTAGTCTATAAGATACACAGTACTTTTTGCCACAATCATAATTGAAAGGTATTTGTTTTGTCTTCCTTATTAATTGTCCAACTTTTACTTGAAAATGTCAAGGTTTGAATCAAATGCACCTTAGACTTTAAGGTGGCATCATTGCTCTTTAGCACTTTAGAGAGCTCCTTGACAACAGGTTTTCCCAACACAACACATCTTTTCTTTTCTTTTCTTCACTGCTCCTATGATTGGAGTTGACTGTGGATCCAAGTAAGATCAAATCCTTAACAACTTCAATCTTAGCTCCCATCATGGATTGCCTCAAGGGGTCAAGGGGTGAGACTTTCTGTTTTCTTGATGTTGAAATTTAATCCACATTGAAGGCTGAGTCTTCCATTTTCTTCACTTCTAGTAAGCAAAGTTGTGTCATCTGTATAATGTAGATTGTTGATGAAGCTTCCTCTATTCCTGATCCCACATTCTTCATGTAGTCAAGCTTCTCAAATTATCTTTTCAGCATACCTATTGAATAAGTATATATATTTTTTATATTTTCACCCTACATATACCAATTTAGAATCTACATCTTAGCAAGATCATTTATGTAAAATGTATATGACACAAAACTTTCTATTTCATCATTTTTAAGTGTACATTTTGGTGATACTGTTTTCACAATGTTGTGAGATCTTCAACACTATGTAGTTACAAAATTTTTCATCACCAAAACAGAAATTCAATAGCAATTAAGGATGGAATTCTAATTCTTCCCAGTTCCCTGGTCCTGGTAACATCCAATATATTTTGGTCTTTATGCCATTGCTTCCTTTACACGTTTCATGTAAGTTGGATCATGTGATATTTATCCTTTTGTGTCTGAAGTATTGTACCTAACTAACATAATGTTCTCAAGGTTCCTCACTCTTTTTTTAAAAAAAAATTTAATTAATTTTAATGAAAGTTTATAGAGACTTTGGATTTCCATTCATTCATTGTTGCACTTTTCTCCCTGCCCAACTTCCCCTCTCCCTCAGTTTACTCTTCTCTTTGAAAAGTAAAAGAAAACTTCTTTCATTGTTATCCAATCCCCCGTCCCAAGTCCACTCCACTATGCAGCCTTCCTTCTGGACTCCTGTCATTACAAAAATACCTAATAATATATCCCATTTAAACAGTTCTCTCCCTCATCTGTTTCAATGCAGTATACATAATTTATCCCATCTTTCTTAGTCAGTCCCATTTTACAACAGCGGCATTATGCAATATTTGTCCATTTGTGACTGAGATATTTCCCTCAGCATAATGTCCTCCAGGGTCACCCATTTTGTATAATATTTCATGAGTTCCTTTTTTTTTAAGTGCAGCATAGTATTCCATTGTTTGAATATACCAGAGCTTTAGGGAGCTCTGGTGGCTTAGTGGCAAGAAGCAGCACTGCAATCCCCAAGGTGCACTATTCTAATCCACCAGATGCTCTGCTGGACAAGGAGGGACAATTTCCTCCTGTACCAGTCAGATCTGATTTGACGGTACACACACACGCAAAATAATAAAATAAAATAAGAGAAAAGAAAAGGAAAGAAAAAATAAAATAAAATTTAAAAAATATACCAGAGCTTCTATATCCATTCGTTTGTTGATGGGCATTTAGGTTTTTTTCCAACTCCTCACTATTGTGAACAAAGCCGCGATAAACATGGGTGTGCATATATCTGCTTGGGTGGCAATTATGGTTTCTTTGGTGTATATTCCCAGTAGTGGAATTGCTGGGTCAAATGGTATTTCTATTTTCAACTTTTAGAGAAAGCACCATATGGCCTTTCACAGTGGTTGCACCATTTTACACTGCCACCAACAGTGAATAAGGATTCCAGTTTCTCCACAACCTCTCCAGCATTTGTTGTTTGCTGTTCTGTTAAATTTTGCTGTTGTTACTGGGGTGAGATGGTATCTCATAGTTTTTTTTTTGAGGTTCTTCTCTCTTGTGGTGTATCTTAGAACTTCATTTCTTTTTGTGAAAGATTAATATTCAATTTTATATAAGGGCCACATTTTATTTATTTACTTATCTGTTGATGGACATTTGAATTAATTATACCTTTTGCTGTTGTGAATATTGTTATGAACATTGGTATATGTTGAGGAAATAGAATGAAAAACAATACTATTTTTAAACCAGAAAACCTTTCCACAAAAATAAGAAAGAACCCAATTTTATTATTGAATAGGTAATAAACAAGAATGTGATGCACCATGGGAAATCCATTAAAAAGATTAGAAAGAGAAATAGAAAAACTAATATATTTAGTTAGCTAAGTGGATACTAACTATTATATTCATGTCTCCAAGATAAAATTGCTAATTTTCTGGTATCTTTATGCAGAAATAGGTGGAAACATCTGAAGTTACACAAATTCTTATTCCAGGAAATTGGGAGAAGAGGATTTTCCACATGATTAAAATCCTGAAGGGAACATCATAGATTTATAAAAGGCTCAGAAAAATTGACAGATTCACAATATACTTTCTAAAATAAATTATCAAAGAAAAAGAAGTAATGATATTTTATTTTTACTGTTGTTGTGATGTGTCGTCAGGTCGGAACTGATTCGAAGCTGACCCTCCAGCAGATCTTCAGAATCAGTAAATCACACAGGAGGAGACCGCCCATCTTTCTCCTGAGGAGCAGCTGATGGATTTGAACCATTTGCCTTTGAGTTGACAGCACAACTCCTTACCACTGAGCCACCAAAGTGCCCTCATTAACAGATACAGTTAAACTCTAGCTCCCTGCATGTTAGAATCCACATTAGAGCAGCTAACAACATCAATATCTATTTTGAGACCTTGTTTTCAATGATTTAGGGTATATTTTCAATGGTGAGATGACCGAGTCTTATGGTAATTCTTTGGTTAGCTTTTTGAAGAACTGGAAAACTGCTTTCTATAGTGATTTTGCAGTTTTCTTTTAATCCTGCATGAAAAGGAGGAGGGTTCCAATTTCTTGTTCTTTCTTTTTTATTCTTAATCCTGAAGTTGATACTTTTACAGAAGTAGACTTTAAGACTCAGAGAAGTGAAGCAACTTGCTTAATTCACAAAGCTAATAATTGGTGTGATCCACTGGAACTATTTACTTGATTCTACTACCTTTGCACTGCTTTCTGGATAGAATAGAATAGAATAGAATAGAATAGAATAGAATAGAATAGAATAGAATAGAATAGAATAGAATAGAATAGAATAGAATAGAATAGATTTGTTTAACATGTTTATTGCTGCAAGAAATGTAAAAAGTCTAGGACTAACCATCACCTTGCCTTCAAGTCTGGACCAGCTCATAATCTCCAAGCCTATAAAGGAAAAGATGCTGATGAGTTCGAACCACCATAGAGCTGTGATCTTTGGATGAGAAGTGCAATTTGTTATGAACCACCAGAGTTCTCTAGGCCTTTCCATAAACTAAGTATGTGGAGAAATGTAAACTCCAAAAGACCTCCACATTCTTGTTGTTAGGTATCATAGAGTTGGCAGAACTCATAGCAACCCTATAAACAACAAAGGGACGCAGTGACTAAAATAGGCTTGAGCATATCAGAAATCATGAGGAGGGCACAGGACACGGAAAGGTTATGATCTGTCTCTGTCATGTCAATCTTATTGTTATAGTCACTGTAGTAATCTATCTTGTTTAGAGTATTCCTCTCTTTTTTATTATTATTCTTAATGTTGAGTGTCATTGAGTGAATAACAAAATTTTGGTGGTTACAAAATGTTGAGAAAAATTCTGACTCACACAAATAAGTAATGAAAATTATATTTACTGTTCTTTCAGCCACTCACCTTGCAATCTCAAGTTGTATTTTATTCAAATTAATAGAGATGACAGTTAATACTTAGTTTTTAAATGATAGTTTTAAAATATTAGTGGAAAATATTTCAAAGGTGAAATTTGGATTAAATATTTGTGGACCCTCTGGACTACTCTATGGAATCTCAGAGATTGTGGCGTCATGGGTTTCTACTTAAAAACTCCTGCCACATTGCATATCATGGCAGATTTTACTGTAGCTACTCCATATAAGGTAGCGATTTAGCAATATTTTTGTTAAATTGATCAATAGAGCCAGCCAATCTATATTAAAGTAAATGTACTGTGATTGTGTTTTTCTCTGGGCAATTAACTTAATAATTAATAATTTAAATCATTGATAATGAAGAACAAATGCTGTTAATATCGAGATACTGTATCAGGTTAAACTCAATTAGAAAAGATGCATCTAAATATTTTTAAATTATTTGTTATGGAAACATTAATAATAATCTCAGGTAAAGAACATATTTAATGAATTCTCACTAGTTCAATCACCTAGCTTCAGGGTTACTAATGTATAACCAATCTTGTTTTATTTCCTAATGTGAGTAGGTGTGTCAGAGACAATGAAGTTGGCTCAAGCTAGAGCAGGGTTCAGGACTGTTGTACATAGGGTCACTATGAGTCACAAGTGACTTGCCAACACATAACAACAACAACTCCATTTCTGGATTAGTTCAAAGTAAACTCTGAATAGCATATTATTTGTTCTGAAAATGTTACAGTAGGTATATTAGATAAAGAGTATGAATATTTTCTCACTTTCAGATCCTCACAGTAATTAATTCCTTAAAGAGAGCTTTGCTGGCATAGAGGATAAGGCGTTGCACTACCAATCCAAAGTCTAGCAGTTTGAATCCACCAGCTGCTTCTCAGGAGAAAGATGGGCAATCTCCTTCTTTGATATTTATAGTCGTGGACACTGCTGGAGGGTCAACCATGAGTCAGTGCTGACTGTATGGTACATAACAGCAACAACATTGAATATTTAGTTCACATGTCAGTATTCATCTCCCTCTGATGTGCAATTGTTATGGTTTTATGAATCAGGTTAAAAATATGTGCCATATTTTAGAATTGGTTGATTTATTTGTTAAGTCTCTTTTAATTGCTTTTTTCTTTAACATTTCTTTTGCCATAGATTTGTGGAAATAAAATCATCTGATTGGTAGAATTTCCCAGAGTCTGGGTTTTGTTAATAGCAACTCCTTTTTCTCTATTCCCTGAAATTCTTACATATTGGTAGTTGGATCTAGAGCCATGCATCTCAACTATGGATGATTTTACCTTGTAGGGGACACTTGGTATTGCTGGGAGACAATTTTGGTGTCACCACTTGGGGTGGGGTGCAGTCTAGTGGCTAAATATCTGGGGTGCTACAACACATGATATATGATAGAGAAATGATCCATCTCCCTCACCCTTACGAGAAGGAATTACCCTTCTCTGTGTCAGCTTTAAGTGTCCTGCTTAAGTAACCTTCATCTAGAGTCTTGATTGTAATCACATGTGAGTCCCAAACCCCAGCCCCAATTTGTCTAAACATTTTGACAATTTTCACATTTTAGACAATAGTCACTTGAGCTTAATCATTTAGTGATTTTTTAAACATTATGACTTGAAATATAGCATAAACTCAAACTCTAATCGTGTACAGTCTGAACAGACTCACGTCTGACCCTTTAGCGTGTTTCTTCTTCAGTTGTTCTTACTCATTTTCTGTAAATCTCACACATGAAAACTGCACATCTTTCTCCTGAGGGACAGCTGGTGGATTCGACACACACAGTTCTTTAGGATCACAACGCCCTACACATTATGCCACCAGAACTACCTAAAATATTATAAAACATCAACCAAATACTAACGACAAAAACCCTCGTTGTTGAGTAATTTTAACCAACATAGCTGATGCAACAGTGTCTTTTCTGAGGCTGTAAATCTCACATATGGAGATTGCCAATCTTTCTGCCTCAGAGTCTCTGGTGGATTGCAAGCCTTCAGGAAGTCAGGGCCTTTGAGAGAATAGTACAACTCTCTGTGGACTAGTTGTCATTGTTGTTGTGTACTGTGGAGTCAGAACCAACTCAATTGTTGACCCTCCAGGGGTTTCCAGAGGCTGTAAATCCCTCGGGAGGAGACTGCTCATCCTTCACTCAAGGGGCATTTCTTAGATTCAAACTGCAGTTAGGATGAGCATTCACAATGATTACCTAATCAAGTCACTTCTAGTTCACTAAACTATATTGATATTCATTGTAACTCTGACAATTATTACAACTTAGTCCAGTTGCCTTGCTACTTTTTGAACCAGTTGAGAAAATTTAGTATTTATAAAATTATCTGTAAATTCTTAAGACAACCTTTGAAAAAGTAATCATAACTTTGCTTCTCATATGTACAGCTATAATTAAATTTGAAAATAAAAAAGCCATCTGTCTTGCTTTTGAAAAAGTGAAGCAGCAGCATCAAGAAAAAATTGGAAAGAATATCTAATTTAAAAATTTGTTCAAGTCTTTAAAAGTTGGTTGATGAGAAGTATACTATGGAAAAATAAGTAGCCTAGTTTTTTTGTGTATGTGAAGAGAAGAAAACTTCTGAGTCCCAATTCTGTCACTTGAGTGGAATTTTTATGTCTTTGTGCCCTAGGCACTCCCTCTATAAATTACCATTTACCCTTTCTTTCTTCCTTTTTCATTCTCCATCCCTCACTTAACAATGAAAAATGGAATAATGTGCACTTAAAGAATATGTGGTAAATTTAAAAAAGTATATTTATCTTAAACTCTAAAGTGTGTTTATTTCTCAGAGTTTGAAAACCCAATAAAGCGGGGGGCGGGGGGAAGCAATAAAGGTGAAGATTGCTGGAAACACTAGCTTGTTTTACGATGAAAGTACTCCAAAGCCTTATTTATGAGATGACAGCTCAATTATTTTTTCAGTGGGTAGATGAGTGTTTTAGAGATACATGAATATTTGGGTCAATTTATATAAAAATCTGGAGAGAAAATCTATATTTAAAAAAAATAATACCTTGAAACAATAATGCCAATGAAGGAAAGTGTGAAACACACTTTTTTACAAAAAAGCTGAAAGGGAAAAAAACCCCACCCCACAATATATGGGAATGATCCAATGAAACAAAATGTGAATGCAGGAATATGTGAATCATGATGTATATAAATGAAACACAATGTATATGGATTTTGTATGCAAACTAATATAAAATAAATTTTTTAAAAAATA
>NW_006399824.1:13582256-13584091 GCF_000299155.1 Elephantulus edwardii | reverse complement strand
GTGTTATTAGCATTAGCAGTTATAAATCCATTGCCATCCTTACTCTAACTTAATTTTTTTACATTTAAATTTATTATTAATTTCAGTAAAAATGTACAGAGGCTTTGGATTTCCATTCATTCATTGTTGCACATTTCTCCCCTTCCATTCCTCCCCCCAGAACACTACCTTCTTGGAAAAGTAAAAGAAAAATTCTTTCATTGTTTTACAAACCCTCCCCCAGGTCCACTCCACCATGTAGCCGTTGCTCTAGACTCCTGTCATGACAGAAATACGTAATCACATATCTCTTTTAAACAGTTTTCTCCCTCCTCTGTTTCAGTGCAGTATACATTATTGGACCCATCTTACTCAGTCTATCCCCAACCCGAAGGTCAGTCCTCTTCTACAACAGTGGCACCATGCAATATTTGTCCTTTTGTGACTGGGATATTTCACTTAGCATAATGTTCTCTAGAGTCAACCATTTTGAGTAATATTGCATGAGTTCCTTGTTTTTCAATGCAGCATAGTATTCCATTATGTGAATATACCACAGCCTCTCTATCCATTCATTTGTTGATGGGCACTTAGGTTGTTTCCAACTCCTTGCTATTGTGAACAAAGCTGCAATAAACATGGGTGTTCATATATCTGCTTGGATGTCAGTTATGGTCTCTTTGGGGTATATTCCTAGTAGTGGAATTGCTGGGCCAAATGATATCTCTATTTGCAACTTTTTGAGAAAGCACCATACCGCTTTCCACAGGGGTTGCACAATTTTACACTCCCACCAACAGTGAATGAGGGTTCCAGTTTCTAGACAAGCTCACCAGCATTTGTTGTTTGCTGTTCTGTTAAATTTTGCTATTTTGACTGGAGTGAGATGATATTTCATAGTTGTTTTTACCTTTTCTAATCTTCTGTTTCTTTGGGAATAATACACAAATTTGTAAGATATTTCTCCTAAATAGATAGTAATTTTTGAATCAAAAATTTTATTATCGGATATAAGAACAGGAATCTAATTTAATAAAATTGCGAAACATTTTAACCTTATGTACTTGTAAAGTTCATGGGAAATCAATTTGTTGTAGATGGCTTAGTTTTTAGCATATTGAGCTTTCAACCAAAAGGCCCACATCTCAGGTGGTTTGAATCCATCAGCTGTTCCATGAGGAGAAAGGTGGATAATCTTCTACTCCTCAGATTTATAGACTTGGAAAATTGATGAGAGGTCACTATAGAAGAGAATCAACTCAATGGTAATGAATTGATTTGAGACGTTTCCCTTACCATAACTTTCTTTCTATAGAGAGAGAATGACTCACATTATGCATAGAGAAAATGACAAATAAGCTCTTGTCTAATTTCTTTGCAGCTAAACAATGGGCATGTGACCCAATCCTGCTTGAGACTCTTGGAAAAGACCTCTTTCTTATAAAATGAGAAAGGCTTTCCTAATGAAGAATCCACTTTGATTCTTGTCTCTAGAAGTGATTGTGTGATGATGTGGGACAAGAAGTGTGGACCAAGAACCCTTGACTGTTGATCTGTGGAATCAGATTCTTTATGTTTGAAAGCTATTTCCCTAAAAATTACCTGCCTTTTAGTTGCCAACTTCATGTTGTAGGGACAGGTTAGGCTGTATTTCTTTAAGTTGATTCATTGGGAAGCTATATTGTTAAAGCTAAAAATTCAATTAATAATTTCCTGGGGGAAAAACTTTAACTGATATATTTTTATATAACATCCAGATATTTTTTAAATATTTTTTTTATTGGGAAAAAGATATTGGGGGTACAAGGAGGTGAGGGTTGGGGGCAGAAGGGTGAGGATGGGCCAGGATGCAGTTG
>NW_006399824.1:13547490-13581836 GCF_000299155.1 Elephantulus edwardii | reverse complement strand
CTCACCCCGGGCAGGGGGCTGAGGGCAGCCCGCCCCGGGCAGAGGGCTGCGACGGCTTGCCCCAGGCAGGGTGTCGAGGGCAGCCCACCCCGGGCAGAGGGCTGTGATGGCTGAAGTAATCTTTTTTAAAAAAAGAAGAAGAAAAAGGTGTGTGTGTGTGTGTGTACCATCAAATTGGATCTGACTGGTACAGGAGACTGCCCCTCCTTCTCCAGCAGAGCATGAAGTAGAGTCTGTGTCCCCCCCCGCCCCAGGTGCCTGTCGGGGCCTGGGTTTCAGCTGGCCACACCACAGCAGTGGGCAACGAGCTTAAAGCCCCTGATGGCTCTGGGCGCTGACTCTCACCAGTGGCTATGGATGAAGTCACAGGCGATTTTCAGCCAGCGCCTGACATGCAAATATTTTTAAAATTGAAATCGCTTCACCTTCATTGTAGGCTTGGACATTGGCTCTTCAGGTATCCATTCACACCCATGTGTTGGAGCATTTCTACTTTGTAATTTTACTGTAATTACTATGAGAACCTGAATTATTAGAACAGAGATTCTATTTGACTGAATAGTGTAGTAGAGTACAAAGAATGAGAGGTAGAGAAGAGGACAGAAATCTCACCTAGGTTAATGTTATGAGAGAAAATGCCCCCTAGGACAGATCGTGAGGTAACTCGTGGTTGCTGTGATGGTGAACACTGTGACAGTGATGTGCCAATCGTGGTAACGGGTACCCATAGTGGACAGTGTTGGCTGGAGCTTCCCGACTAAATCAAGCCTGGAAGCAGGAGCGGCAACCACTTCCGAAATGGCTTGCCTCAGGAAACTCTATGTACGAACAGTGCTCAGGCCTTCCGTTCTTAGGGTCACTATGAGTCGTCTATGACTCGACAGAACCTAACAACAACAACGACAGGACAGATTGCACGGTGAGGGATTGAGACCATCTCAGCTAGTTACCATTTATAATGAACTTCTTGTTATGTGCCACTGAATCAACTACAATTCATGGTGACACTATGAAGAGATCTGAAATAAAAACATCTGTGAGTTCAGCAAAGTGATTCAACAACAACAACATATTGAAGGAGAAAAAATGGTCCTCAGTTCAGCATGCTCTTGGAAAAAGATATTATTTGGGGAAAAGTAGAGGGTAAGAGAAAAAGAGGAAGACCTTCAACAAGATGGATTGACACAGTGACTGTATAGGGACTATCTATTTGAAGTCAATCAGATCTGTAGTCAGAAGATCTAGGGCAATAAAATAAGAGAAGGAAATAAAAGGCATCCAGATTGGCAAAGAGACGGTTAAACTGTTGCTATATGCAGATGATATGATAGTATACACAGAAAATCCCAAAGACTCAACAAATACCTGTTAAAGTTAGTAGGCCAGTTTAGTAGAGTGGCAGGATATGAGATCAATATCCAAAAATCAGTAGGATTCCAAGAGAACTCAGAGAAGGGTATCAAGAAAGCAATCCCATTTACAATACCCAACCACAAATTGAATTACTTGGGAGTGAACCTAACTAGAGATACAAAAGCACTATACAAAGAAAAATATGAGGCATTTCTGCAAGACACAATAAAAAACCTAAAGAAATGGGAAAATGTGCCCAGTTCATGGGTTATGTTGTTGTTATGTGCCGTCGAGTCGCCTGCGACTCATAGCGACCCTATGTACAACAGCCCTAAACTCCACTCTGTCCTGTGCCAATCGCACTGTCTCTGACACTCCCATCCCAATTATCCCAGTCACTGAATCAATCCACCTCATAGAGGGCATTCCTCTCCTGCGCTGTCCCTCCACCCTCCCAAGCATGATGTCCCTCTCTAAGGACCGGTCTCTCCTCACAACATGTCCAAAGTATGTTAGACGGAGCCTCAGAATCCTTGCCTCCAAGGAGCCACCCGGTTTAACCCTTTCCAGGACAAATCTGTTTGTTTTCCTAGCAGTCCATGGTATTCTCAATGTTCATGGGTAGGAAGATTTAATATCGTGAAAATGGCAATCCTACCAAAAGCAATCTACATGTTCAATGCAATCCCAATCCATATACCAAATTCATTTTTCAAGGCAATCAAAAGGGAAATTGTCAAATTTATTTGGAGAGGCGAGAGACCCCAAATAAGCAAAACACTTCTGAGAAACAAAAATGAGGAGGAAGGCATAGTACTCACTGATCTCAAAACCTACTACACAGCAATAGTAAGTAAAACAGCATGGTAGTAGTACAATGACAGGCACGTAGATCAATGGAACAGAATTAAGAACCAAAAAATAGATCCAGCTATCTATGGTCAACTGATATTCAAGGAAATCAAAGCTATCAAATGGGGAAATGACAACCTCTTCAATAAATGGTGCTGGCAAAACTGGATTGCCACCTGCAGAAAGCTCAAACAGGACCCACATCTCACACCATATATAAAAATCACCTCAAGCTGGTTAAGAGACCTGGGAGTAAAGCCCCAAACCATAAAGTTCATAAGAGACAAATTGGGATCAAGCTTAGAAGCCCTAGTCTATGGTATAAAGAGACTGCCAAATACAGGCAGAAATACACTATCTGAAGAGGATAAAATTGATTAATGAGACCTTCTAAAGATTAAATTCCTGTGAACATCAAAAACTTTTTCCTAACAGGGTGAAAAGAAAACCTATCGACAATGGGGGAAAAACATTTGGTAATGTCTCATAACGAAAGTTTACAGAATACTCCTGGGCCTCCACAAGAAAAAGACTAATAACCGAATTACAAATTGGGCAAAAGACATGGAAAGAATTTTCACAGAGAAAGATATTCAAATGGCCAACAGACACATAAGAAGTGTCCCAAATCACTGGCAATAAGAGAGATACAGATCAAAATCACAATGAGATACCATCTCACTCCAGTAACAGTGGCAAGGTTTAACAGGACAGCAAGTAATAAATGTTGGAGAAGATGTGGTGAGATTGGAACTCTTATACCTTGGTGGGATTGTAAAATGGTACAACCATCCTGAAAGGCAGTTTGGTGCTTCCTCAAAAAGCTGAACGTAGAAATTCTATATGACCCAGCTATTCCACTGCTTGGAATATACCCTGAGAAAATGAGAACTGAGGCACAAATGGAAACTTGTACACTGATGTTCATATCAGCATTATTTCCCATTACAAGAACATGGAAACAGTCCAGATGGCCAACCACAATCAAATGGATTGAGAAATTATGGAACATTCATACAATGGAATACCTGAGTGAACTAAGTCCCACAAGAACAAATATTGTAAAAAAACATTATTGTAGAATGAGTATTAAGATCCGGGGATGGCGATGGGGGATCTGGAGGGAGGAAGCAGAGGGATTAGGATGTATGGGGGTGTGGTGGAGTGAGATTAATCACGGGGTTGTACAATATAATGGCTGCAGAGGTTATGGAAATTTCAAGAATCTGGTCTGGAAAACAAACAGTTTATTCAAATTTTGTAAACGAATATGTTTTTGTTGTTATGTGCCATCGAGTCACTTGTAACTCATAGCAACCCTATGTACAAGAGCCCTAACCCCTGCTCTATCCTGTGCCAACCTCACTGTCTCTGACACACCTACTCGCATTGCGCCAATCACTGAATCGACTCACCTCATTAAGGGTCTTCCTCTCTTGCACGGTCCCTCCATTCTTCCAAACATGATGTTCCTCTCCAAGGAATGGTTCCTCCTTGTAACATGCCTCAAGTATGTCAGATTAAGTTTCAAAATCCTCGCCTCCAAGGCACAACATGGTTTTACCCTCTCTTGGACAAACCTGTTTGTTCTCCTAGCAGTCCATGGTCTATTCAACACTCTTCTCCAGCACCACAGCTCGAAGACATCAATTCTCTTTCTATCATCCCTAGTCACTGTTCAGCTCTCTGATGCATAGCAAGCAATTGTGGAGACTATGGCCTGGATCAGGTGCACTTTAGTCTCCAGCCTGATGCCGTTGTTCTTCAGTACTCTGGAGAGGTCCCTGATGGCTGACTTTCCCAATGCAATTTGTCATTTAATTTCCTGGCTGCTGGTACTAAGATTAGTATAAAAAATTTTAAAAAGAGGAAAAAATGTTAATAACAGAAAAAAAGACAATGATAAACCATATTTGGTTAAATATTAAAATTACCAATACAAACTATTAAAAAACAGATCTGAATCATGCCCTATTATGTACCATCCTTATGGTTTCCAACATACTGGAGTATATTGTTACAGTCACTGTGTCAATCCATCTTATTGAGAGTCTTCTCTTTCTCTGAACCTCCACCTTTCTCAGAATAATGGCTTTCCCAAGAGCATCCTGAACTGAGGATTATTTTTTCTCCTTTCATATGTTGTTGTTAGATGCTGTTGAATCAAGTACAGTTCATAGCAACCTTATGAACAGCTGACTTGAGCTCTGTCCTATCCTGTGCCATCCTCATCATCTCTAACACACTAGAACCCATTGCTGTTCTCACTATATCAATCTATCTTGTTGGGGGTCTTCCTCTCTTTCATAATTCTCTACCTTTCCAAGCACGATGTATCTTTCAAAGGAATAGCCTCACCTAGCTACATTTCCAAAGTATGAAAGAGGAAACTTCATCATCTTTGCTTCCGAGGAGCACTATGGCTGCATTTTATCCAAGACATCTGTTTGTTCTTTTGGCACTCAGTGGGAAATTTAGTACTCTTCTCTAACATCACAACTTAAAGACATCAATTCTTCTGTCACTCTTATTCTTCTGTCCAGCTCTCTGATGCATAGCAGGTGACTGAGAAAAACATGGCCTGAATCAGGCACACTTTAGTCTTCAAACTGACATCATTGCTCCTCAGAATTCTGGAGAGGTCCCCCGATATTGATTTCTTTTGCAAACTGACTTTGGCCAAGCTACCAGGTGTTTATTTACATTATTCTAAAATTTACGTTAATGTTCATAGTAACATGGAATAGATTTCTCTAGATAGGCAAATGTTGAATTTCATCTTAGAAATCATCTACCTCTATAGAAAAATGAATAGTCTAATAATTTCTTTCCTGTCTTAATTATCATAAAACAGCATAAGAAGCCAAGGAAAATTCTAATGTCTATTAAAGTCAATATTTGAACATGAATATGAAGTTAATATTTGTTAAATAAATATTTAGAGAGCTCAATTTTGAAGTTCAGGCTTAGTGCCTCGCATTTCTCTTTAGAGTCAAGAAATTATATTCAAGAAAGGAGCATTTGTTACATTTCTGCTATCCTTTTGAGTTTTGAAAATATTTAAAACAAAACTGTTACAGATATATTCTTCCATTTGGCCCTGTTTATGTCAAAGTTTGTCACAGCATTAATAAAAAGTAATACCATTCATATTAGCTATGTGATTCATAATTTGAAATCATTCATTATGAGAATAATAGAATGTTCTATAAGTGATTAAAAAATACATTTCTGGAGGGATAATGAACTTTCTCTGGGAGACATAAAAACAATGAGAGAACTCAAAGCTTATTTAAAGAAAGACCTATGTTTCCTTTTATTGGAAAGTTTCAACCCTTTCTACATGAATCTACTACGTCTTTTTGAAATACAAAATTTTCTGGGTTATTATGTGCTGCTTGGTTATTCAACTTGTTACACTCAGTGAAGAGTAAGATGTACTCCCAGAACAAGAAAAAGAGCATTTACCACAATTTAATCTCTCTCTCTTTCATTGAGGTCAAGTCAGAACCAACTCATAACTGACCCTCTAGTGGCTTTTCAGAGGCTAGAAATCACACAGGCGGAGATTGCCCATCTTTCTCTTATGGAGCGCCTGGTGAATTTGAATTGCTTGCCTTGGCATTTGCAGAATGACTTATTTCTCACTAGGCCAGTAAAACTCCATCACAATTTAATATATTTGGGAGTAAAACATTCACTTACTTTCCCCATCTCAATAGAAGGAATCTCCCAAGGAAATTTTCATTAAGGGAAGTTCTGCTAACGGGTCCCAGGGCACAATGATTAGCAGCTGTAATGAATGGAAAGTGATTGAAAATATGCTATTCAATGTAATACTACATGACAAAAACATGATCCAGACTATGAGTATGAGTCACTGGAAGTATATTAGAAGTAAATTTCCAAAATAATATTGTGGTGGATCAGTCTGGTGGGTCAGTGGTTAAAGTACCTGGCTGTTAACCCAAACGTTGGTGGTTTGAACTGGAGTAAAATACATGGCCATTTTTCCATAAATATTATAGTCTAGGAAAGGCATTGGGTCAGTTCTATGTTGTCCTTTATGAGTTGAACTCAGTGACACAGCAACAATAACAACAAACTAACAATAGCGCCTTTGACCTAGTTGTTACTTCTTTCTGGAATGAAGATCTCTTTGACTTTTCTGTGGTTGGTTACTTCTTGTCATTTAGGTTCATTTTAAATGATAATTGTTTAGAGATTACTTCCTTGATCATCCACTATAACTCAAAACCTCTAAGTGACACTGAATCGGAACCCACTCACAGCTCCCTCCAGTAGGTTTTTAGATGTTATAAATCAGCTGGGAGGAGATTGCCCATCTTTCTTCCATGGAGCAACTGGTGGATTTGAACTACCTGCTTTTGGATTGGCAGTACAGCTCCTTACGCGATAGGCCATGAGGAGTGCTCCCTAACTAATCTACAGTGACTCTCAAATCATCCTATTTTGATTTTATAATAAAGCATTCATCTCTACCTGGAATTTTTCTGTAAACTGATTTATTGGTTTGATGATTATTCAGCGTCTGTCACTTTCCTCTACATTATTGCTGTTGTTATGAACCAGTGAGTTAGAACGGACTCATAACTGACCCTCCAGTGTGTTTTCAGGAGTAACTGCACAGGAGGAGTCGCCCATCTTTCTCCTGAAGAACAATTGGTGGATTCTAACTGCACCCCTTTGGGTTGGTAATGCAACTTCCTTCCAAATCAGCAGCTTCCCAAAGCAGAGACTGTTTTAAAACACTATCATCTGAACCTACAAAAGGTATGGTCTGCCACAGATGCTAAACTCCTATTGTTTTAATAAGAAATATGTTTACAACTATGTGCACCTGGCAGCCAGATCAGGGCAGTAAAGAGGACCATTTCTTTATTTAATGTCTTAATAACAAATGCATACAAAACAGATTTAGGTCTATGTTGCTATCCAATCTTAAGAAGATAAGAAGTTACTTACTCTTATATAAAATTTCCAAAGTCAAGTCCCACTTGTCAAGAGAAAATTACTTGTTTTTACAGAACATACCAATTATTTTTAACATAAAATATCCAACCGTAGCTCCAAAGTTGGTTATCGTGCTGTGGGAACACAAGGGAACAGATGTTCCAGGCACGGCGATGGGGAAATCTGTCCTTTCTCTTGTCTTCCACCCACAAACTCACAGACTGTTCTCCACGGTGTGGGCATATCCACTCACCAAATTGTGCAACAGTTAGGATGTTACCAATTTCCTGACATTTGATCATTGTTTGATAAAAGAAATCTAATACTTTGAGGCTAATAATAGAGGTAAACTACTCACACAATTTGTAACAACTCAGGGAGAGGAGGTGGGGTTTGAGGGATAAAATTCACCGTGGCAGAAAACATTTTTTTTTTCAATTTTCCTCATGTATTAATAGATATCCAAACCAATTTCTTTCATCATTTATAATTTTTATCTTTGACGATGAGAATAAATGTTCACAATGATAATGCTAATAATATTGGTCCTTTTAGTGCCTTTGAATCACCAAATATTAAATAATTGTCAGTACGAATTTATCTGTGGTTTGTATTTCATACATTTGAAAACTGATAATTCATGTATAGTAAATAAGATCTCGCTCTAGAGGCTTAGTTGTCAAATACCTGTTTCATGATGAAAGAACCAGATAATTGGGTTTTCTCAAAGCGAAAAAATGACCAAAAAAACTTTTGGTATTACAATGCCAAATTATTGCTTTGGTGGTGAATTGAAAGATGATTTTTTGCAAAATAGAAATCTTTTAAAGCAGAGGATGAGTTGGAAAGATTGTTCCTATAGCTAGGATTCCTCAAGATTTGAGGTAGATTTTTATCTATTTAAATTAAAATACAAATAGGAAGTTTAAAGTACAACCTTTGCACCATTAAAAAGAAAAACTTTGCTATGTTAACTCACTCATTAGCAATTACTTGGCTCACAAGTTCTACAATTGGTTTGGCTGAAGGGCTTGGAATTTTGTGACTGAATTGAGGAAGAATTTTGATTGTTGTCTTCAAAAGCAGCAGATGCTTAGAAGCCACCTCCTCTCTATATCCTGTCAGGTGGCATAGTTTTGTTTTTTAAAACCTGCCCCACATTCCAATTTGCATTTGTTTTGAGCTTTGTAAGACATGTCACAAAAATACTACCTGAAATGTGTGGCATTTGAAAATTCTTGAGATAATTTAGGGGAGCAGAGGCTCTTAAGTAAAACTAAGAACTGGACACAACTTCTTGAAACACATTTTGGCAGTTTTATTGGAATTTTAAAAAATATATACTGCCTCAGGATCTTACACACATGGCTCCACGTTGCTTAAATGGAATGTATTTACCTATTCCTATTTATGAATTATTATGCTGTCCCTAGGTGATGTCAATAAATAACACTCAGCTCTTAACAGAAAGTTTGAAGCTTCTAGTTTACCTAGGAGTGCCTCAGGAAAAAGGCCTGGACAGCTACTGATTACAGATCACCCTTTAGAAACATTATAGAGAAAATTCTCCTCTGATGTACATAGGGTGTCTCTTTTGCTGACAGGGACTGTAAATTTGAAGAGACTGTAAATTTGATTCTGTACAAATGTGCTGCAGATCAGGAGAGAGAGAACTGGTGGCATTGGCTCTGCAGCAATGCCATTGCTTTCTTCCTTCCCCTGAAAATCTTTGACTTTTGTCCTCAGCAAGCGATCAAGTGATTTGACTTTTTAGAGTTCTTCCATTAATGATTCTTGGTCTGAATAAAGTGGGGACAGAAAGGAAGTGTATGGATTATTGGTTTACAATTATTTCCCACTCACAGATTATGTAATAAACAAGATAAATCCAGCTTGCTTGTGCTAGCTGGTGTAGTTTGTAGAGAGTTGCACTGCTAATCCAAAGGCCAAGCCTCTCTGTCCTTTGGAGCCCACTATCTCCTCTGAGGGACAAAGATGGGCAATTTCCGCCCATGAGATTTACAGCCTCAGAAACGCTCTGGGGGTCAGCTGTAAGTCAATTCTGGCTCTACAGCAGTGAGTTGAGTTGAATCTGTAGGAAACAATCAAAGACGTAAAAACAGGTAAATCTGTTCACTATACATTAGTAAGAAAGCACAAGTGAGCCTATGCTTACCTTGCTAACAGGGTCCCTTGCCCCTGTGTCAGGCACTGTAAATTTGGGAAGGGGTTTTGACTCTGTGAGGCTTTGATTAAGATGCTGTGAGGATGGGAGAAAGACAAATGTCAGTCATATCTATAAGCAAGATGTTTGACATGGTGCCAAAATATGAAATTACTCATTACAGATTAGCACAAGCAAGCCTGTGCTTGTCTTGCTTCTTGGATAATGCAACACTTAGACCACCTCTGTTGTATGCCTTTTGAGTGTTAAATGTCATGTTCTCAAGATCTATGAAGGGACCTGGCAGGTATGTGAAAAATTTAGGTTGGATAAACATATTCATCTCAATCTTGGTTCTGGCTAAAAGGCACAATGCAGGCTAATTGTATAAACCTGGTAGTCACTTGATGGGGGTCAAGGGAACAGATAGGTGATATGGCAAGGCTGCTAACTAGATGTAACACTGGGAAAGATGCTTGTTAACTGAAGATGTAGCATCTGACTTTTAAAATGAGGACTTGAGATTTGGCAATGCCTTTGAACACTTTTTTTTTTACTTTTCATTTTAGTAATGTAATGGGACGTTTCTTTTCATAGGATATCTTAGGTAGACTATCACATTTTAAAATACATAACTCATAAAAGTGGAATGAATTTGGTTTGAAACATGCCCAGAATTCCCCTTGCTTGACTATCATATCTGCATTTTCTCCTCACCCAGGGGGAGATTTGAGTGAGTTACTTTTTTTGGTACCTTAACGCTCTAGAGAATGTAATGTGAGAGCCAATTGATTTAGAAATCTTGTAGATCCTAATATAAAGATTTTATGAACAACATGAAAAATGTTATAGTGAAGATTGAACATATAGTTTCCCAATGAATCAATCCCAGTATTACTATGTGTGGTTTAAATCCTTTGCCAAATGGAATCATATTGCCTAATAGTGGGTGGGAGCTCTAGTGGCCTAGTGGTAAGAAGCTGCACTGCAATTCCTAAGGCACATAGTTAAAAATCCACCAGCAGCTCTGAAGAAGGATCAGCAATCTCCTCCTGTACAATTAACTGCCTCTGAAAACCTGCCAGAGGATCAGCGATGAGTTAGTTCTAACTTGACGGTATACAACAAGTAGCGGGGCAGGGGAGTTCTAGTGACCTTGTGGGTAAGGAGTTGTGCTGGAAACCCAGAGGCAGGCAATTTACCAGCTGCTCCACAGGAGAAAGATGGGAAATCGCTTCTGTTAGATTAGCAGACTTAAGGAAGAAATCAGAGAGAATGAGAGAAAGCTTAATGCAGCTTTATTAAAGGAGGGGAATAGGGGAGCTCCTGGGTGAAGTTCCTCATTCTGGGGATGCGGAATGGGAAAGTCACACAGTGAACTTCTTGGGAAGGGGTTTTCTAACAGAATCTTCAGGGAGGGGCATTTCACTTTGATTTATGGTCCACCTGCTAGCTGAGCCAGGCAGGCAACGCCTTTTGCTCTTCTTATCAGGGGCAGGCAAAGCCATCAGAGTTTGAATTCTGAATTCTTCATTCTTCTCTTTGGCCCCCTTTGTCCAAACTTAATATCTTCCTGTGTGGTTTACAACCTCTGAAAACCTTCTGGAGGGTCAGCTATGAGTTGGTTCCTACTTGATAGCAATGAGAGAGAGAGAGAGAGTAATGAAGCAAGGGGGCTCTCTTGACTTAGTGCATAGTGTATTGCACTATTAACTAGAAGGTCAGTAATCTGGATCCATCAGCTACACCAGAGGAGAAAGATGAACTGTCACCTGCCATGCAGATTTACAGCCTCGGAAACTCAGTGGAAGATCACTATGAGCCAGAAGCGAATTGATGGCAGTGGGCATTTGATCTTGGCATACAGAGCAGTGGTGGGAAAATTGGCCTCTGCTAATGAAAGTTCATCTGTGCAACCTCAGTAGCTGCTCCTGGATGAAACACAAAACGAACCCCAGATATCTGCTTCTGTAAAGATGGGAAACTCTATGGGGCAGTTCTATTGACTCAATAGCACAGAAAAACAGTCATGAGGGTCCATCAGTGGTTACAAGACTCGAAAGGTAATTGATCTGGTTATTGAGATATATGCATATAATGTCTCTCTCCCTCCCCATCTCCTTTCGTTGCTGTTGAGTCAGGTCCAACTCATAGTGGCCCCTCCAGCCGAAGTCCACTACTGGAAATCACAAAGGAGGAGATTGTCCATTTTTGTCCTTCAGAGAGGCTAGTGGATTCAAACCTCCAGAGGAGGAGGCTTGGTTTAGTAGTATAGCTCTTATGCAATACAACACTATAGCTCATGTTTATAATGCAGTGATCCAAAATTACATATGTAAGAAATCTTCACCCATCCACAGGTTTTCAGAGACCAGCAATCACATGGAGGAGACTGTCCATCTTTCTCTCACAGAGTAGCAGCTGTAGATTCAAACCATCAGCCTTTGGGTTGACAAGACAACTCCTTACTCCTAAGCCACTAGTGCTCCTTCACTTGGGTATAGATTGTTTCAAAATAAAAACCAAATATAAGTTTTGTTTTAATTGTTAAAAAAAAAGAAAATCTTCAGTGCATGACTTGAACATTTACACTGAGCTATAATCTGCGGCCCTCAGGCCTGGTTTTAATTAGTTTTGATCAAACAATTTTCCAAGTGGTATAGCACTGGTCTGTCCATTTTCTGTATAGAGGTAACTCGCGGTGACTGTGTTACTGGACACTGTGACACTGATGTGTCAAATGTGATAATGGTTACCCATGATGGGCAGTGTTTGGTGGAGCTCCCCAGTTAAAACAAGCTGTGAAGCAGGAGTGGCACGCACTTCTGAAATAGCTTGCCTCCGGAAAATCTATAAACTTGGAGAAAGGATGAAAGTTATACAGGTGTTCAGGTCTTTCATTCGTAGGGTTGCTATGAGTCATCTACGACTCGACGGCACTTAACAACAGAGCAACAGCAACAACATAAATGACTTACCACCCAAAGGTTCTGTGGCATCACAACTTCTGTGCAGACAATGACTTTGCTCTGATATAGTGTGACACGACTCTCAGTTTATCTAAGTTATTGTTGTTATGTGCTGTTGATTCACCTGAGACTCATAATGACCCTATGTGCAATAGTCCTAAACCCTGCTCAATCCTGTGCCAATATTATTGTCTCTGACACACCAATCCCTATTACCCCAGTCATTGAATCAATCCATCTCACTGAGGGTCTTCCTCTCTGGCATGGCCCCTCCACCCTCCCAAGTATGAAGTCTCTCTCCAAGGATTGGTCCCTCCTTGCAACGTGTCCAAAGTATGCTGGACAAAGCTTCAGAATCCTTGCCTCCAAGGAGCAGCCTGGTTTAACCCTCTCCAGGATTAACCTGTTTGTTTTCTTAGCAGTCCATGGTATATTCAATACTCTTCTCCAGCACCATAGCTCAAAGGCATCAATTCTCCTTCTATCCTCCCTAGTCATTGTCCAGCTTTCTGATGCATAGCAAGTAATTATAAAGACTATGGCCTGGATCAGGTGCACCTTAGTCTCCAGACTGACATGGTTGCTCTTCAGTACTTTGGAGAAGTCTCTGACAGCCGACTTTCCCAGTGCAATTTGTCTTTTAATTTCCTGACTGCTAGTACCAAGAGTGTTTCATGTACCAATGAATACTCATTCATCATGCATACCATGATGCAATGTGAATTGGACACTCTCTGATAAAACTCTTATCATGCAATACTAGAGGAAGTAAACCACATAAAATCCTAGACTTTTAACATGAAACTGTTTTCTTTTTTTGGTGAATGAATTTGTTGTGGAAAAAAAATAATCTAAAAGCATTCTTTCCCCTTTTCTCAGTGGAAACACTCATTTTGAAGTTGAAGGGAATGTATGATGGTAAAGCCAACCTCCCTAGTATTTTGAAATTCTAAAATTCACTTTTTTTGTTTTACATGGGCTCAAATGCTTAATGAGTTAGCATTGAGAGAATCAATCATGGTCAGTGTGATGTTTGAACTAGTACAGTAAACCATACCCCTAAGTGTGTACCAGATTGTAGTGTGGAATATTAGTAGTTAAGCTCTTAAAAATAAGAATGTTTGGAAAGGTACTTGATAATCGTTTTACTGTAACTACACCCACTTTAGATCCTCTATCTTAATCACAGCAGAGAGCATGACAGAGATAACCTTCAAATCATTTCTATTTTTAAGCTTTATTTTTGTATTTTCTTTTAAATAACAGTATGTCTACCTTTCTGGGAACATGCAGTGCTTTTAACTCATGAAATTATTTAAATAGAAATAAGACCCAGTAGGAACTCATGATTAAAGACTAGCAGAAGCTTTGTTCTCTTCTACAGACTCACTGTAAACTTCACCAGTGAGATTAACTGGACATTTGTGATCGTGGCCTTTTGTATGTTAAGCTTCCTGTCATTGTTGTTGTTTTTCCTAAATTAACTATTACTGTGTAATAAGTGTTGTGTGAAGGTTAAATTAAGACAGAAGACAGATCTTGAGTTCACCTCTCCTCCTCTTTCTCGCTCTCACAGTCATGCGTGTGTGGCAGCATTGCTGCCCTTGTGGAGTTTAATTGGAAAACTGTTCTCCTACCTCCCTCTACACTCTGTTATCCTAACTTCCAGGTACTGGAGAATGACTGGAAATGTAAAACTTAAAACTGCTATTGAGATAAATGCTGGTAATTAAAGTGCCTTCTGATGATGTGTCTTAAAAGAATAGGAATTGCTGTGGTGTAGATGCCACTTTCATAAATGCTTTCTTCAATATTTTCAGAGTTGCTACATAATACACAATTTTATAATAGAAAACTGGATAAATTGCTTCTGGCTTAGATCCTAGAAAAGTAAAATTCCAACATGTAAGATAAATTACCAGCCAGTGGATTTTGGTTTTATTTTGTAAATTTTCACAAACTTTATTTAAATATTTTGTCAATTTTTCAATAGTATATTTATAGTATCAAATACAGAAGGCTGAAAGTAATAAAAATCATTGTCTTAAGGCTAAAAAAAAAATCCTAGATTTTTACTCTTCCACTGAGTGCAGAATGAGTCTGTTAATTGAATCTCTATCTGAAGAGTGAAGCTTATGCTGGAGGTTGAGATTGAGACTGTCCACCACCTCGGACCTTAATAGACCCCAGTTGTGAAAGACTGTCACCAAGCATTGGTCAAGCCTTCCTCCCAAGATCACTCAGCATAGGTGAATGCCTGAGACTGAAAATTTGAACTTTAATTATTGGACTAACTATAGCCCACTCTGGTTTCCAGGTCTAAACAAACGTCCAAGAGTCCTACCTGTGTGCTGTGTTCTGACTGCCTTTCTGTAAACTAAATGAGCTCATATATAACAAGCCTGAACATGTCTCTACTTATCTGAAACCAAAATCCCCACCTGCCCATTATCTGTTGCTATAAAACAAGCATCCCAACACATTGTAGTTAAAACAGCATGTCATGGTTTTCTAAGTCAAGCTTCCAGGCAGTGGTCCCTTGAGTTGTTCTGCTTTGTTATGTTTGCTTGGTGGTATTTAGATGGGATGTAGCCTGATCGGGAGAGACCACATCAGCTCCATGCACACGCCTGTCTCCTTGGCAGACATGGCTGACTGGAAGCCTGGACTCTGCTGGGATTGCCTACACCAATTCTCTCCAGCCTCTCAAGGAAGGAAGATTGCTCACAAACTCAAAGTAGAAAGATTTCTAGCATGGTGGCCCACAGCGCCTTCAACAACAGTGAAGAAAACAAAGCAGAAGCAGCCCAGCCTTTTGCGACCCAGTTTTAGAATTTACAGAACATTCTTCCTTCATACTTTATTAGTTGAAGCTGTCATAGATGCGAGGAGAGGGCGAGAGAGCTCACCTCCAGATGGGAGGCACGTCAAAGAATGTGCAGCCGTATTTTAAACCTGCCAATTGTTTCTGCTATTTAGGGCTGGTCGTATTACTGGAGAAGTCTGGAAAGAGTCAAGGATAATTGGTAGGATTGAGTAAAACATTTCTCTCCAGTGTAATAGGATGAGGATATTGTGAAGGATCCCATCTTCCTCAAATATTTTAAATCAAGTTTAAATACACTAAGTCAAACCAATAGATGCATGTCTTGAGCTCTGTGCATTTAGGTAAGACTTACACCTCAGTTACAGAATGCTTTAGGCAGAATCTTTTTTTTGGCCATCAGGATGATTCAGTATAAACAAGGCTTCTCTGGTGAGGATGTGCTGTTAAATCGCTCATGAGTGTTTAGAAAATGGAAACAGGACACATATATTTGAAAGGCTGTTTTTGGAACTGTAGTTGTAAAAGTTCATTGCTGGTAGATTTGGTTATACCATTTGAATATTTATTTCCTGCCTCCCGGTAATACTAGAAACAAAACCTAAATAAAACCACTGAGTACATATTGTCTGGGGAAACATATTAAATGCACTTTTGACAGAGCCAACCCTTTAAAAAGTGTATTATTATGTGGAAAGAGAACTTGCAAGTGTTTAGGAGACTAAATTATATATTGTCATTTGGTTGATAATGATAAATAGACTTGCCTGAGCTTTTTCTGTATAAATGGAAGGTAATAGAGAGTCTTGTTCCAACACTAAAAATGATCTTTTTTTAAACTTCTGTTAATTCCACATGCTGCCTGGAGAATTTCTCTTCTAGCATGGAATATATCACTCAGAACTTGCAAAGACACATAACAGAAAACAGTGCAAAGAACAAAATTATTTTAGTGGAGAGATGTCATTAATTTTTCTCTCCTACAAAATGAAAAATCATAGATTGGTCTTGTCTAAGTTAAGTTGACTGCCGGTGAAGACTTACCCACAAAAATGTCTCCTAACCACCACATCAATCTCTAAGACTACCAGTGCAGTTTAAGCCATTCACTCAAATAAAAGTAGTTTCTTATTTCCTCTCAGAGAGAAAATAATTAAGTATTAGTGAGTGCTATAAAACTCAAGATTATTACCCTGGTGGGTTAGTGTTATGCTCATGACTGCTAGAGGAAACGTTGAGAGTTTGACTCCACCAGCTGCTCAGTAGGTGGAAATGAATAAGTTTCACCTGTAAAGACTTATAATCTTGGAAGCCCAATGGAGGGTCATCATGAGTTGGAATTGGCTCGAAAACAGTGACTGGGAGTTGGTTTAGCTATCATAAATGGAAAGGGAGGGCCGCTCTTAAAGAGCCTGGGCACGGAGAAGGCAACTGTGGTTGAAGGGAAATTGATGTGGGCCATGGAGCAAGGGGCTTTGCTGGGAGAGCTGAACAGAGAGATAACATGGAAGGGAATCAGGAGACAGCTGCAAGATACTGTGAACAAGAAGAACAAAGAAGGACAGTTTGAGACAGCAGTCAATAAGTACACTAATGGTAATTGCTGATTGGACTGTTTTTTATGTAAGAGTCAGCTTATCTCTGTAAGATCCCTACACAATAACTTCAACAGCCTACTTGACAGTGTTTCAGGCCATAGTCTTTTCTGATCACTTGCTGTGCATCTGAGATTTGGAAAGTGAATAAGGATGACAGAAGAAGAATTGATGCCTTTGAGCTGGGGCGTTGGAGAAGAATGCTGAACATCGCATGGACTGCCAAAAGAGCAAACCTGTATGTCTTGGAGAAAATGCAGCCAGAGTGCTCTTTGGAGGCAAGATGATAAGGCTTTACCTCACATACTTTGGGCATGTTGCTAGGAGGGGTTATTCCTTGGAGAAGACATCATGCTTAGAAGGGCAGAGGGTGAGCAAAGGAGAGGAATGCACTTAGTCAGGTAGATTGACACGGTGACTGAGACAATGAGCTCTAGAGTGTCATGAAGTGTGAGGATGGAACAGGATAGGACAGGGTTCAGATCTGTTGTTCATAGGCTTGCCATGGATCGTACTCAACTTGACAGCACCTATAGTTACAGCTTTGTTGTTGTTAGTTGCTTCTGAGGATGCTCCCACTCATGGTGACCTTATGGATGACAGGACCACATGCCGCCTGGTGATCTTGTGATCATTGCATGCTTGAGTCCGTTGATACGGCTACTGTTATCTTTTTAGTGTCACTCAAGCTAGAGGAATCATCTTTCAGCACTATATCAGAAAATATTCTGCTGTGATTTGTAAGATTTTTTTTTCGTGCCACTAAATCAAAGGTCACAAGGAACTCTGGGAGCAAAGTGGCAAGAAGCTGTGGTGCGATCCCGAAGGCATATTGGTTAGGATCCACCAGCTGCTCCCAGGGAGAAAGATGGGCAATCTCCTCACGTGCAATTATCTGCCTCTGAAAACCCGCGAGAGGGTCAGCTATGGGTCAGTTCCCACTTGATGGCAAAGAGAGAGGAGAGGCGAGGAGAGGCGAGGCGAGGCGAGGCGAAGAGAAGAGAAGAGAAGAGAAGAGAAGAGAAGAGAAGAGAAGAGAAGAGAAGAGAAGAGAGGAGAGAGGGAGAAAAGAGAGAAGAAGAGAGAGAATTTTTGGAAGTAGATCATCAAGGCTTTCTTCCTATTTTGTTTTAATCTAGAAATTTCACTGAAACTTGTTTATGGTGACTGACCTGGCTGATTCTTGAAATACCATGGCATTTAATACAGACATTAATGCCTAGAATCTAGATGCATAATAGTAACCTGAATTATTAAATGAGTGAATGAATAAATAAATTCCACTGTGATTGTATTAAAATTTGGATTAATATGACAAGAGGTTCAATGTAGATTGAGAAATTATGTTACATTCACCCAATGAAATATTATGTAGCACTCAGGGACAATGATTTCAAAAATTACTCTATAACTTGGAAGAGACTGGAGAGCTTTATACTGAATGAACTCACTCAGTCTCATAAGAACAAACATTACATAAGACCATTATTGTAGAAATAGAAAGATAAGTAGTAAAATGTATATGAGGATCCAAGGTGGAGGCAGGGGGGAGTGGGAATAGACAGGGGAGGTTGGACAAGAGGGGAAATAATGGGGTTGCAATTTGGTGGGTGAAGGTGGGAGGGAATAGAGGAAATGGAAAAGATCTGGTGGGGATTTGGAAAGACAGGGTAATGGTGCGCACAATCCAAGGGTGATTAATTTTATAAAACATAATCAATGGGAATGATTGTGTGAAACACGATATGAATGAAAGATAGTGTGAAACACAATGTATACGAATTTTGTAAGCACTAATATACAAATTTTTAAAAAGAGAGATTCAATGACAATGACTTAAAAACATAATGACTACATTATATATTAGAGAAATCTTATATAAAAACACAATGACTCTTTTATACCTAGGAAAATCATATCCAAGACTGATATGAGAGATTATGCAATCAAAGGAGACCTAGGGTTCTTCCTGCTTTTGTCCATTGTTGTTATGTGCCGTCAAGTCACTTGTGACTCATAGCAACCCTATGTACAACAGCCCTAAACTCTGCTCTGTCCTGTGCCAATAGCACTGTCTCTGACACTCCCAACTCCCAACCCCAGTCACTGAATCAATCCACCTCCTAGAGGGCCTTCCTCTCCTGTGCTGTCCCTCCACCCTCCCAAGCATGAAGTCCTTTGTCTATTGAGTGTGTGTTAATCCTTGAGTTTACCTCCTGTTCCAACATGGCTTTCAGAGCTCTTGACCTTACACATCCACATTTCAGAAAAGAGGAAGGTGAGAAAAGGGAAGCTAGCTTTCTGGAAGCTGTTTTCTTGGAAGTCCTATATGAAATTTCCTCTTACATCTTATCACATGGACACAACTGCCCACAAAGGAGATGGGAAAAGATTATATTTTTTTTCTGAGTGCATTATTACCTTAAATATAATCTATTATGACTAAGAAATAAATAAGATCAGCAATCTTCTAACCAAACAGGATGGACATGAAAGAACAAAGTTTGATCCCTGAGAAAAGACAACACAGAAGAGTAAAGTAGTTATTTCCCCTTATCTGTTTCCTAGACAGGGTCTGTGCTAGCTGAATAAACTAATTCTCTAAGGCAAAGACATAGATAATAGAAGAAAAAGAAACAATGACAGAGCTATTTTAGGGATATTATTTTCCATTTCTTATTTTTATAACCCCTTTTCTTATTGCCTCGTTTTTTGTCCAGACCCCAACTCAATAATTTGGTTGGATCAAAACCAAGCGTGCCCCTTCCAATTGTTCTAAAATCAGTCCTGAAACTTCAGCAGACCAAGGGCTATTTTTGTATTTTTTTATCTTTACCTTTTTTTTTTAAATTAAGAAATTGTTTGCTTTGGAATCTTTTAAAAGAAAAATGACAAATAATAATACATCCGACTCTCATTTCCTGCCAGTTACATTCGAAAATTAAAATTGAAAAAAAATGTGTTCTTTTTAAAAATTGAAAATACAGAGCAAGATCTTCCTCTCTTATCAGTCAAAGGTAAGTCTGTAGGACAGGAAAGGGCGCATGCTAAGGGCAAGATTTTTCTTAAATCCATGTTGGGTCTTGAGTCCTGCCTGATTCTCCAAACCACTTTCTGAGCTATGAATCCCATGGGATGGGATTTCCCATCTTTCTCCCATGGAGCAACTGGTAGAGTTGAACTACCTCCCTTTTGGGCGGGCTGTGCAGCTTCTAATTCAGTAGGCTACCAGGGTGGCAAATTTTCTATGCAACTAACATAGGAACTGTCCACATAAATGTAAACTTGCAGAGTCTTTCCATAAAAAAAAAATATACAGGAGAGTCTAAGGTCTAGTTTTCCAAAACTCTTTTCATTTTTGTGTGCTATGGATTAATTCCAGGGGTTTCTGAAGCCAGGGATAGGAGAGGATAGAGAAGTAAACTAGGGTATAATTAGAAGAATGCCAGGTGGACATCAACAACCTGGTAGGATGCTGAGAGCAGAGGTCCTGGGGCCAGACTTGTAGCTGGAGACAGGACGAGAGTCTGAAAGAGACCAGACATTCTTAAACACCAGCACTAGCTAAGGTAGGGCCAAGTCAGCACTGGAGTTCCACTTGACCTTGGCAGCATGAAGAAGGAACAGACAGAAATCTACATCAGCTGGCATCTTCAGCTGCTGATCCAGCAAAGAAAGCATGACCAGGCAGAAAAGTTCACCTCACTTCACCACCACAGGATGACTTAATTTATACCCAACCAGATGCTGTTGAGGGAGACTTATCATCTTAACTAGAATCATAAAAGAAATCCTATCTAAAATTTTCTGTTAGGACATGAATGTTATCAGTTTAAAAATACACTTCATTTTATGATACTACGTTCACATGGTTCATAAATTGAAATAACATGCTGATGTATATGAGAAAAAATTTGTCGGCTGATGCTATTACTAGCAAATATAAAGACAGTCTTGGGGTTATTTTCCTATATCTTAAATCAAAGTTAACATAGATCTTTCAGACTTTTTGTTTCCCCATTTGAAATATTTCATAGGGATTTTTATATTAATACAAAGAAATTATGCAATTCTTTTGCTTATTTATCTTCTGTAGAGTATTTCATGATAAAGGTTGCTTCGTAATTGATTTAGTGCTTTGTGTATTGATGAAAATAGATAACATTTTACTATTACAAATCACATGGCAGTGAATAGTTGTATAAATATGCTATTTGTATATACACAGTATATTTCTAATGGAAACCCAAGGCATTAAACTTTAAGTAGCAGAATGTGTATGCTGAAAGAAGATATTTATGCCACAGATGTTTGGGACATTGCCAACTGTAATTATCCTCAGCAGCTAGTGGGCAGCATCTTTTAGGTGATCATAACAGTTTATGGAGGAAAAAAAAGATTTCACCCAACCTTGGTAGTTCTAAGAACGTTGTCCATTCTCCATCCACCTATCTATCTAAAGGAGCCCTGGTGGCTTAGTGGTAAGAGCTCCACTGCAATACCAAAGGCACAGGGTTTGAATCTACCAGCTGGTCTGTGGGAGGACTGGACAGGTAAACTCTTCCCATGTGATTTACTGCCTCTACACCTTGCTGGAGGGTCAGCTTTGGATCAATTCCAACATGATGGCATACAACAAAATGCACACACACACACACACACACACACACACTCTCACATACACAAACACACATGAGCTCTGCCTAATGGCAGGAACCTGTACTGCAATCCTGAAGGTACACAGTTCGAGGCCACCAGCTGCTCCACTGGAGGAGGAGTAGTAATCTCCTCTCATGCAACTAACTGCCTTTGAAAACCTGCCAGGGTGTCAGCTATGGGTCGGTTTTGGTTCTAAAGTACACAACAACAACAATAAAACACACACACACACACACACACACACACACACACACACACACACACATTAAATAATAAAATTGAGTGAGGACTGTTTTGTAACTGTTGCAAGATCATGACTATGTCATCTAAAATAGTCCTGGAAAGGATTTACAGGGGAAAACAAGGGACTTGTCCTGGAAAGCCAGGAGTAGAAGCCAGATTGGGGTGGGCTCTTCATGGAGCAAGGGATGGTGTGTGACTCTGTACCTTAATGACTTCCAGAGATCTCAGTGGCAGGAGCTCCAAGTCCTCAGTGTAGGGCTGGACTGGCCACATGACTGGCTGCCCTCACAAGTGTCTAATTTATTCTCCTCCATAATTCAGATGACTACTTCTTGTGCCTACCTATTTTAGGAAGTTACATATAACCAAGAACCAACAGTACTGAAGGAAGAAGTTTATTCTAGTTGTATTGAAAGCACTGGCAAAAAAAAAAGGCCTACAGAATTGATAGAATACCAATTAAGGTGTTTCAGGAAACAGATGCAATCCAGAATTTTCTTTGCCAATAAATCTGGAGGACAGCTACCTGATCAGCTGACTGGAAGAGACTCATATTTAATCCCATTCTCAAAAAGGTTATCCAGCAGAAAATAGAAATTCTTGAATAATATCATCAATATCACATGCAAGTAAAATCTTGGTGAAGAAGATGTGAAGCGCTTAGTGCACAAGACCGAAGACTGGATTACATTTCAATATCAAAATAACAAAAAAATCTTTAATAGGCACCATCATGATTCATGGAGGAAAGGTTGAAGCTGTCAATCATTTCATTTTACTTAGATCCACAATCAACACCCATAGTAGTAGCAGTCAAGATATCAAAAAACATGTCATAATGGATAATATTTTTCCTGTAATTAAAAAAATCTGTACAGGATTATTAGCAACTGCGTAGTCTTCTGTTGTGTGGAAAGTATAATTTGCATTGTTAATTTCTACAAACAGGCATTTATATTAACTTAAATTCTTTTAAAAATATAAATAGTAATCTACTTACAATGAAGGAAAGAGATGATTTAAGAGCTAGTGATAGTACTATTTTATTTTAGTTGTGTCCCTGTGCAGGTGCATAGGAACCTGTCTGGAAGAGCTTTGTGCATACCTGTAATCTTTTGTTGTTCCTGTGGACCGTCAGGTCAGAACGGAGCTATGTAGCTGACCCTCTAGCTGGTTTCCAGAGACAGTAAAGCGCACAGTAGGGGACTGCCCATCTTTCTCCCACAGAGCTGCTGGCGGGTTTGAACAGTGTGCCTTTGTGCTGGTGGCATAATTCCTTCCCACCAGAACCCCCTCATGTACTCTAGTAGCTTTCCATTTTATAATCTTTCCTTTCTAAATAAAAAGACTTGGATTTTTATTTTGCACTGGATCCTACAAGTATGTAATCAGTTTTAGAGAAAATTCGCAACAGAAAGGAATAAAATAGTAATAAATGTTAGAGAATGGTTCAAGGAATTGATGACAACCTGATCAATATTTCCACTTCATGTGTGTGCAGAAATATGCAATAGTGATGCATTAACTGATGTGGGATTTCCCCCCTCTGTGTCCTCTTTCCCTCTTTTGTCCCCTGTGACACTCTCCACCTCCACTGGAGCAGAAACAACACAAGAGGAAAGAAGAACAAGGAAGCAAGTCTTTCTTTGAATTTGAGTTTTAAAATAGGCTTTTGAAATGGTGGCAGAAAGAATTATCTTGAAATAAAAAGGGGTTGGTTTTGTTTAGATTTTCTTTTTCTTTTTTGAGTTTCAAGAGCCTGGATTCTGAAGGCTTCAGGACAAAAATAATGATTTAGGGAAAAAATATCTTTGGTTCAAGCCAGTTTACTCACCCTCCTTGACCACAGTTTATATAAGAAAGAAGAGTCAGGAAAATGTTAGGCATTGGAAAATGTTCCCTTAAAGAGGGCTGCATGCCTTGGTCCCTACTGAGCCAAGTTGGGACTGGAGAACCACCGTCAGAGATGATCTCTAGCTAATTTCCAATATGAAGCCTAAAGGGATAGCAACTAGATTGGCTCCCCCTCTTGCCATCATTGTGGGGTGTTATACAGCCTAAATAGTGGAGGGGAATCTGAGAAGACCACGAGACACCTTCATGTGCCCTCTGAAGCCCTAGAGAGATAGATTGCTGAAAGACCAAACATTGGGCAGAAACTTTTAATGGTAAGCTAGACCTAGAAGACCTGCTGTGTTCCCAGCCCAGAGGCACAAGTTTGAGTCCACTAGCTGCTCTGAGGAAGAAAGATGAGCAATCTCCTTTTGTGCAATTTACTGCCTGAGAAAACCCACTGGACAGTCAGCTATGAGTGGGTTCTGACTTGATGGTACGTAACAACAACAGCATTAGGAGTAAAAGGATTTTGCATGGGCCTGTGGCCAGAAGCTTGGAGAGAAGGGACATGTTTCAGATGATGCCAGCAATGACAGGTGAAGGCCAGAGATCAAGCATATCTTTGTGACAAAGCTGAAACCCACTTCAATTAGACATAGCCATGGAACACAGAAAGGCATCCTCAGTATTAGGTATCAAGGTAACAGAGCATGAAAAAGAAATTAAATCAGTTACAGAAACATTAAATGCATATGAAGAAAAACAAAGCACTTGTAGTCAGAGATCCTTACCTGCCCCACATAGTTTTCATAGGTGCAAATATTTGAGCTCAGATACCCCTGAGAGCTCATCAAATACCTGAGAAAATGTGACTTAAGAATAAACACTGCTGTGTTCTTTCAAATGTTTTCACATTGCATTAATATTTGAACTGGTGTCTGGCTCCTAAGATGTTTTGATAAACATTTCAGAAATGGACACTTTTCATAACATGTTCCCATTTTTAGAGTTGTGATTTTTCTTTTGTTCAGACAGTTTATTTTAGCACAGGAGCCCTCTTTTCAAACAAAATATTAAGAACCTCTATATAATGAGATGATGATGCACAGTGGTAGAACTCTTGTCTTCCATGTGGGAGACCTGGCTGGGATGCTCAGTAAATGAACTTCATGCAGAACCGCCACCTGGCTGTAGTAGCTATGATGGTAAATAAGTTTCAGGGGAGCTTCCAGACTAACACAGATTTGAAAAGAAGGCCTCCTGATCTACTTCCAAAAATCGCTAAGGAAAACCCTTTGGATTACAGTGTCTGATCCTCAAAGGGTCTTGGAGTTGGTGCGAGACTGGGAAGCATTTACGTCTGTTGCTTATGAGGTGACCATGAACTGGAGCTGGCGGTTGACAGCAACAGGAAGGACAGACATCCAGACATGAAGATGGTCCTGGAGGGAGACCAGGAGCAATCTCTTCCCTCACTCTTCTTCTTTCACCTTCTAAGGGCAGTCTTGGGGAAACCCCCTTTAGCATGCTTTTGTAATCTTGGTGACTTGTAAACAGGCTTGAAGATGAGACATAGTGTACTCCAGTCCTCATGAATAAAAAGTGAAAAAGGAAGCAAAGCTCTCTGTCTTGTGGCCATTAAATGAACAGATTGAACTTGCTCAAGGCAGCAGTGTTGTGTTGTTAAGGACTCACAGTGACCCTATAACAAAATCAGACCCTTGCCCTATCCTGTACCGTCTTCATGATCTGCATTGTGTGGAAAATGTTGCAGTCACTGCGTCAATCCATTTTACTGAGGATCTTCTTCTCTTGGGCTGACCCTCATCACTCTTCTCATGACAATATGCTTGAGACAGACACAGTTTTACCATCCTTGCCTCTAGGAGCTGGTTGCACTTCCTCCAAGACTGACTTGTTTATTCTTTTGGCCATGAGATATTTGATACTTTTCTCCATCACAATTCAAAGACATTGGTTTGTCTTCGGTCTTCCTCACTCATTGTCCAACTTTCAGATGCATAAGAAGCAACCAGTGACATGGTCGTAAGTGATATAGTAGTAACGCAGCAATTGGTGACTTAAGAAGTGGCACCACTAACCCAAAAGGTGAGAATTTCCAGTGGTTTGGATCCACCAGCTTCTCTGTGGGAGACAGTCGGGCATTCTCCTTCCATTGCCATTTACAGTCTTAGAAACTGATGGAGGGTCACCATGAGTCAGAACCCACCTGATAGGTGAATTTAAGTTAAGGATGCAGTGGTCATTGGAATCTCTCACGTGACTTCAGTGATATCTGTGCTCCACTAAGATGAATCTTGGTTGAGGCTCATTAATTGAAATTTAAATAAGCTCCTCTTCTCATCTTTTATTCTAATATGTAGCCAGGATGAGAACCTTGGATGAAGGTCTTTGAGAATTTTACAAGCAATAGATCACCACAAATAGAATTTGGGAGAAGAGACACTAGTTCTATTTTAACCTCATCTATAGTTAACCAGAATCATTAGCCAATTTTAATCTGAGGGGCTAATTGGTATAAACTCTTGAGGGGCAATGACTCTTCCATGTGCATTTCTTCCATCTTCTTTTGATGCACTGCTTAAGACTTGCCCATACAAACCTTCAGTACTGTAATTCGAGGCTTACCTTTGTTTCTTGAGAAATGCTGGGCATGTTCTACCATTTAATTTTCTAACTCCAGCTCTTTGCACATTTCATCAAAATATTCTTTGTATTTCAAGCTGCCCTTTGAAATCTTCTGTTCAATTCTCTTAATGTAACATTCCCCCCCTTTATTTTGGCCTCTCTATGTTCTAGTGTAAGTTTCAGAGTCTCTTAGTCTTTTCTTCCTCCCCTGTCTTTATAATAACGTTTTGCTTTCTCCCTGAATGATATCCTTGATGTCATCCCACAACTCATCTAGTCTATTGTCAGTAGTGCTCAATGCATCAAATATAAGTCTTTAAATGTTCTTTTCGGTTATGAATGCAATACCTTGTTTCTTAAATTTGTCATTAGAATAATAATAGATCAGATGACTGTCAGATGAATCTTGGCTGAAAGCAGAGACTACCAGATAAATGTTTGCTTGTGTTTTATTGTTGATTATGCCTGTGGATCATGACAAAGTATTGATTATGTTGAGAATTATAATAATCCCAGATCATTTAATGATGCCCATGCAAAACATATGCATAGACCAAGAAGTCATTGTCTGAACAGAACACAGAAATGGTTTAAAATCAAGAAAGGTGTGCATCATGGTTGTTGTCTTTTTCTATATCTGTTCAATCTGTACACTAAGCAAATCATTCTAAGAAGTTGAACTATATAAAGAAAACTCCATCAGTGTTGGAAGAAAAGTCGTCAATAACTTGCATTATACAGATGACACAATGTTGTTTATTTAAAGCAAGGAGAACTTGGGGTGCTTGTTGCAGAAGATCAAGAACTACAGCCTTCGATATAGATCTCATCTCAACATCAAGAAAACAAAAATCTTAGTGATGAGTCACTAGGCCGATAGCCAACATCAAGATAGATGGAGAAAAGACTGAAACTGTCAATGATTTTATTTTACTTGAATTCACAATCAACAGACATGCTAACAATAGTTAAGAAATCAAGGGTGTTTAATTGGGAAAATCTACTGTTAAGGACTTCTCTAAAGTGCTAAAAAGCAATATGTCAGTTTAAAGACTAGGCTGTGTGTGATCCAAACCATAGTATTTTCATTTGTTTTCTATGCTTCTGAGTGTTAGACAACGAATCAGAATGACAGAAGAATCAACGCTTTTGAATTGTGTTGTTCGTTAAGAGTACTAAGTATCATGTGGACTGCTAAATAACAGACAAGTCTGACCTAGAGGAAGGCCAACCAAGGTGCACCTTAGAGGCAAGGATGGTAAAACTTTGTCTCCTATACTTTGGGAATGTTGTCAGGAGAGGCCAGACCTTAGACAAAAACATTATACTGGGAAAGGTGGAGTGTCAGCAAAAGAGAGGACGATGCATCCTTAGCAAGTTGGATTGACTTAGGGACTTGTGATTGCAACTACATCTTGAAGGTGGCACAGGGTAAAACAAGTTTTATGTCTATTGTCTATTGTTTATTGGGTTGTTAGGAGTCATAATCAAGTAGATGTCACCTAGCAACACTGACAACTCAAGGGCAGGAAAGTCTTTGAGGACGTGCATCAAACCCAAGCTACTGCCAATGAGTCAACTCCAACTTAAAGTGACGCTATAGGACTGAGTAGAACTGTTCCCCAGGGTTTCTAAGATTGCAAGTCCTTACAGGAGGGTATTGCCTCATCTCTCTCCCAGACGGTGACTGGTGGGTTTGAACTATCTACCTTTCAACGAGCAGCCCCGCACTTCACCTACAGTGCTCCTAAGTCTTCTTGAGGACACTTAGAAAGTAAAAATAATATCTTTTCAGAGTGTTACATTAGATGGTGAAGTAGAACAAATTTTGTTCTCCTAAAAAAGGAGAATTTTCTGTAGCAAAAAGCATCCTTAAAATAGTTTTGTCTTTGGCTCAATGCCAAGTGAGTACAAAATAATAATGATTTTAAACATATAAATGTTAATATTGCTTTCAGAAGGTAAAATTTTTAAAAACAGCTTGAAAATTAAAAAAATTTACTTATTATAGAATTTAATTAAATTTCAACTTCAATCTTGCCTTTTCTAAGAAGATTATTAGTATGTTTTTTGTTAAATATGTAAAATTAACATATGAGGAAATGAAAATCATCATTTTAATCTTGTCTTATATTTTAAAATAATTACTAATTATTAATTTTCTAGTTAAGGAAATGGAATTTATTTTGAAAAGTTATCATGTAGTCTTCATGGCTGAATGTTCAATATTTATTTATGACATTTAATACAGATTAATAAAAATTCTTCTGCAGTTTTCTGAAAGAGCATTTCCAAAATGTGTTTTGCTGCTGTTGTAAGAGGTTAATAGAGGTTACACACACAAAATATTTCTATATGGAAAGGAATTTGGGAAACAGTTTTGGGTTAAATTTTTCATATAACTTCAAGTTCTTAGTAATTTCTTTAATTACAGACTGTTTGCTTATTTGTCTATTTATCCATTTATCCTCAAGATTCCCAAAAGAGTCAGAGACTTATTTTTCATGAAAATTTGTTATTCTCAACTCCATCTCTACTTAGTATTCAAAGACCACAACAAGAGGACATCTGATTCTTGGTTCTGACTTTGGAAATGCTGACAGATTATGTAGCAATTCTAAAATACTGTATGTAGTAATTCTAAAATACTGTATGAAGAAACTCTGTAGGTACTTGCATTGTTAACCCAAAGACAGATCGAATCCACCACCAATTCTGTTGGAGAAAGATAAGCAAAATCCTCACCTGTGATAGAAGATTCAGAAATTAAAAGTGAGTCCACTTATGAGTCAGTTCCAACCTGAGGACGATGTGTGTGTGTGTGTGTGTGTGTGTGTGTGTGTGTGTACAAGAGAGAGAGAGAAAGAAGAAGAAGAGGAGGAATAAGAAGGGGAAGAGGGAGGGGAAGGAGAAGAAGCTGCTCTAAGAGACTTTAAGCAGAATAAAGTCCAAGTAGTAAGGTTCCTTTGAGAATCAAGCAGATCGAGAAGATAAAATTATAACATTTGGGGAAAATCATTGGAGACTTTTATCATAGTGAAATGAAACACTGTAACTGTTCAGTGAGAATCTTCAATGTGACTACTTAAATATAAATTAATTAAAATGAAATAAGATTTAAATTCACCTTCACAGTTGTATTAGCTACCTTTCAGATGCTCAATGATCACATCTAAACATTTTCTTTATCACAAAAAGTTCTATTGGAAAATACTGTTTAGAATATTGATCCCACTGTGAAATCTTCATCCATGATATAAATTTTGAGCTTTCCCATTGGTTGAGGGTCTCCCTCATGTTTCTTCAGTAAGTTTTGTGTATTGACATTTGGTTTTTATTTCATATTTCAGATCATTTTTTTTCACTGTTGAGCACTTAAGCTGAGAACAGTGGAAGAATGACTAAGTGCCTGGACTACTTGTTCTCTCCTCCTTGATGACTCTCAGATAGTGAAAGATAAGGATATTAGACCTCTTAACAGCAAAGCCTGTGACTTGCATAGTTTCACTTTATTCACATTGTGTTAGTATATAGCAAGTCACAAGTCCAGGGGCACTCAACAAAAGAAGATATAGATAGAGGAGAAACAGACTCCACTTTTGACAGAAGAAGTTATCTCTATAAGGATGGGGTAAGTGGCTGATAGTCATCTTTTCGGACAATATGCCACATGATTTTTCATTTGAAGGCATCTATTCTTCTGTCATCCTTATTCATTGTCCAACTCTCAGATGCACAGCAAGTGATCAGAAAGGCCATAGCCTGAATCAGATGCACCTTAGTCCTCAAACTGACATCATTGCTCCCCAATAATTTGGAGAGGATGCTAATTGCAGACTTTCCCAGTGCAATACATCTCCTTATTTTCTGATGGTTGGTACCAACAGTGTAGTAAAACTTGAAGTTGATTCTTTGAAAAGATCAATAAAACTAATAAACTTTCAGCTATATTGACACAGAAGACAAAAGATGCAAATATCCAAAATTTAAAAAGTGGAAGAGGAATCATTACAAATGACCTTAATTAAATAAAGAGAATTTTAACAGAATATCATTAACAGTTGTAGCAACATTCTGGGTAACCTAAAGAAAATGGACAAAACTTACCCGAACTAATTAACGAGAAATAGAAGATTTCAACAAACCCACAATAAGCGAAGAAATTATATCAGTGATCAAAAACTTCCCAACAACAAAAAGTCTTGATCATATGGCTTTAATAAAGAATTCTACCAAACATTTAGAGATGAGGATGTGGCAAGAAAGGGACTCTTATACATTGTTGGTGGGATTGTAAAATGGTAAAATCATTCTGGAAGGCAGTTTGGCACTTCCTCAAAAAGCTGAAAATAGAAATTCCATATGACCCAGCTATTCCACTACTTGGAATATAGCCTGAGAAAATGAGAACTGAAGCACAGAGACTTGTACACCAATGTTCATAGCACCATTATTCACCATTGCAAGAACATGGAAACAGCCCAAATGTACAACCACAAATGAATGGATTGAGAAATTATGGTATATTCACACAATGAAATACTATGCAGCACGCAGGAGCAATGACTTTGTAAATTATTCCTTAACTTGGGAGGGACTGGAGAGCATTATGCTGGGTGAAATAACTCAGTCCCACAAGAATAAATATTGTGTAAAACCATTATTGTAGAATGAGTATAAGGATCCAAGAGGGGTGGGAGAGTTTGGAAGCAGAAGGATGAGAATGTGCAGGGGGAGGGGAGGATTAATCATGGTGTTGTACAATTTGATGGGGGTGAGGGAAGTTGAAAGAGTTTGTTCTTGAAAACAAAGTATACGAATTTTGTAAATAAACTAGTAAAAAATTTAAAAAAATAAATTACATGGAAAAAAGAGAAGGAAAGAATATTCCTTGATACTCAAACCAGATAAAGATCTATAAAAAATACTTCTTATAAACATAGACTAAAAAATTCTCCACAAAATACTAGTGATTAGAATCCAATAGCATATTGAAAGTGTTATATACCACAGACAAATGGGATTTAGTTCAGAACATAAGAAATGAATGACAACCTAGGAATTATTACCTGCACCACCATCAAGAGGAATAGCATTATGTGCTATTATGGGTCAGAATCCCACAATAAGAAAAGAAAAATAATAACACCAAGAAAATTGTTGGTTTTATTGGGGGGAAAAAACCTTCTCTAATACCACAAAGGAGAAAAATATGTACATTCAAGGATCATAACAAACCCCAAATAGGAGAAAATCACTAAGATATCATAATTAAACTTCCCAAAGCCAAAGAATGCTTAAGTCAACTTAGATAAAAGGGAAAAATCACGTGAGAACCAGGAAGACTAATATATTTCTGAGGAGAAATCAGACATGCAAGAAGACACTGGGATGATACATAAAAATACTACAAGAAGAAAATAAATTCTGATAAAATTGAGGTGGGGTGGGCGGGGAGAAGGGTGCAACAATGAATGAATGGAATTCCAAAATCTCTGTAGATGTTCATTGAAATGAAAAATAAATAAACTAAAATATTTAAAAAAAATTGTCCCTCCAATACAATGGTGAAATGAGGACATTTTCAGAGAAACAGAAATTAAGAAAATTTTAAAAATCCAGACAACCTCAAAAGAAATGATAAAGGAAGACCTTCAAACAAAAAACCAACAAAAAGAAACAGCAATTTGAGATTAAGACATATGACATCACCTGCAAATCAAGTTAGATACTCCCTCAAGCCAAACACTCTGAATCTATTCTGACTCAGCAACTGTGGAGAACTCCCTCTAGCGTTTCTGAGGTTATGAACACTGACAGAAGCTGATTGCCTCATATTTCTCCTATGGAGTGGTTTGTGGGATTGAAACACCAACTTTTTGGTTAGCTGCTGAATAACCAGTATGCCACAAGAGCTCTGTAACCCAGAGATGTTATTATGTGCCCCCAGTGGGACTGGATCCTCCAGTGGCTTTTCAGTTGAAGTAAATTGCATGGGAGGAGATTTCCCATTTTCCTCCCACAGAGGAGCTGGGTGATTTGAACTGTCTATCTTAGGGTGGGCAGCCCAATTCCTTACCTACTAGGACACCAGAACTCCCTAACACAGATATTAAAGGATAAAAAAAAAAACCAAACCAAAACCAAAAACACCATAAAACAAACAACCTACAAGACTGAAAATAAGTAACCAAAGATATAAATTTGTAATTGATGAAAACTACAGAGCAAAAAAAGACAATAGGTGATGTAGCCACAGAAGTATTCAAATGAGAAGAGGTCAAGATGACAAGCTAGAAGAGATAATACATTATAGAATACTTTCAAGGAACTGTGATGCAATCCCAAAGGCACCAGGTTCCAGGCCACCTGCTGCTCTGCAGGAGAAGAATAGGAAATCTTCTCCCATGTGATTTACTGCCTCTGAAAACCCACCAGAGGGTCAGCTATTGGTCAGTTCTGACTCTATGGTACACAACAATAACAATCTCAATCAAGATTAATAAATATCAGCAAAGGAGAAAATCTTAAAGACTTGCTAAACATTAACAAAGACAGAAGAAACAATGGGAAAATCTGTAAGCAAATTCAACTCAGCACAGGAAAAAAAATTGAAACAAAGAAACAATCTGCACCTCTTATTCCCCCCCCCCACCTCAGAAACAAACAGCACAAGATGACAGCAGGAAATTGATACTTATTAATAATTACAGTACATAAAAATGTATTAAATGCATCAGTTAAGAGATCTGTCTAGCAGAATATATAAGAAATGATCAATATCATATCTAGTAGAGGCACATTTTAGATACAAATAAAGAATAAGCTAGAAATCATAGGATGAAAAACCATGTATGACATTCAAAAAATAACAAGAGTGGCAATATTAATATATGATAAGATAAACTTTATCATAGCTCATTGTTAGCTAAATCCAGCAAATACAATCAGTTTACACACAATTGTGAATGAAATAAAAATCAACCAAAGAGTCCACATCCAATACTCAACCAACACAAAATAACTCAACTTCAGAATCAAACTGCTTCACACAGCAACCTTCAAACTGCAGATTAAGCTGCTTGTCAAGAGTCAACAGGACTTGGTGGAGGGTCTTGGTATTTAAAAGTCAATTGGTGTTAATTGTGTTTGGGACTAACATTCTTCTAAGTGGTACAGCACTAGTCTATCAATTTGCTGTACTGAGGCGACTTGGGGTTGCTGTGATGCTGAACATTGTGCTACTGGTGTGTCAATGCCATATAATGTTTACCCATGGTGAACAGAGTTTTGTGGAGCTCCCATAATAAGATGGACTTGGAAGCAGGAGTGGCATCCACTTCCTAAGCAACATGCCTCTGGAAACTCTGTAAATTTAGAGAATCAACAATAGTTATAGAACAAGTTTCAAGTCTTTTGCTCATAGGGTTGCTTTGAGTCGTGTTTGACTCAACAACACGTAACAACAAAAACAACAAGAAAATAAACTTCAAGACAAAACCAGAAGAAAAAAAATTTTTGTGATTATTAGACTCAATATAATGAGAGGATAACCATAATGAATAAACACATACTATAGAAAAGACCCAAAGCTCATAAATTAAAGTATAATAGAATTAAAAAGAGAAATAGATAACTCCACCATAATACTTTAGTATATACTTTTTGATGGACAGAACAACTATAAAGAAACAAAAAATTAAAGAGTATAACACATACACAGAGAGAGAGAAAGAGAGACAGAGAGACACAGAGAGAGAGACAGAGAGGACATTTCAACATTCTATCAAACAACAACCCACTGTACAATTTTTTCCCTACCACATATGGAACATCTTCTAGCATGGACCATAAAATGGTTTGGTCACAAAGGAAACTTCAATAAATTTTAAAACATCTAAATACTACAAAACATCTTCTCAGATCATTATGCTATAAAGTTAGATATCACAACAGAGAGAGTTAAGAGGGAAAAATAGAAAATATATGGAAACAGATTAACACTCTGCTTAAAAATTGAGTTGTTGTTAAGTGCCATTGAGTTGAACATGGCTCCTAGCGACCCTATGAGCAAATGACCCGAACTTTGTTCTATAACTATCATTGTTTCTCTAAGTTCATAGAGTTTCCAGAGGCATGTTGCTTAGGAAGTGGATGCCACTCCTGCTTCCAAGTCCATCTTATTATGGGAGCTCCACAAAACTCTGTTCACCATGGGTAAACATTAT
>NW_006399824.1:13543982-13547230 GCF_000299155.1 Elephantulus edwardii | reverse complement strand
CCCCGCACCCCTCCCACTGCCCCAGGTACACTCCACTATGCACCCTTAATTCTGGACTCTTGTGATAACTGTAATACCCTATCATATTATCACTTTTAATTTATTCTCTCCCTCATCTGTTTCAATGCAGTATACATAATTTATCCAGTTTTTTTTCAGTCTTACCCCAACCCTGATATCAATTGACTTTTAAATACCAAGGCCCTCCACGGGGTCCTGTTGACTCTAAACAGGAGACTCCAGCCCACAGCTCAGTGTTAGCTAAATCCAGAAAATCCAATCAGCTCACACACAATTGTGAACAAAATAAAAATCAACCAGTCAACACCTGACCCTCAACCAACATCCCACCTTCCAGAATCTAATTGCTTCACACATCAGTGTCCAAAAACTGAGTAGAAGGAGAAATTTTAAAATCTGTAAACAAGAATAAAAACACAACTAACAAAAACCTTTGCAACAAAGCAAAAGAAATGCTTAGAGGACAACTTAAAATACTAAACACACCAAAAAGGAATAAAGAACCAAAATCAGCATTATGACCTACCATCTCAAATAAAATAAAGGGAAAGAACCACGTGACCATATCAATTGATACAGAAAATATAATTGATAAAATTAATGACTTGTTATGGATTAAAACACTAAAAAAAAATAGAAATAGAAGGTATGATTCTCCCCATTATCAAAGGCATGTACACACAAGCCTTCTTTTTTAAAAAGTCAGCATTAACATCATCTTTGGCACAGTTATTTATATATATCATTCATGATCATCCTGGAAAAACATAGCAAGTCCAAAAGTCTTCGATATTTGAAAAAATTCTTTTTACCACAAATGGATTTGACTGATGACAATTGGGTACATCTGAATTCTGAGTATATAATAAAGAGTAAAATGACTCCTTTTAATTGGTACCTGGAAACTGAGTTCACAAAATTCCTGCCCTATTACTTATCATTACTGAAATCAGAATCTGCCTATTGGGCAATCCTTTAATTCAATCTGACAGTGAAGCTCATACAAATATGCAAAGATATCTACACAGACTTGATTTTGGCAGTATTGTTTGCAACAATAAAAAGGAAGCATCAGTACAGAAGGGTTTATGAATTATGGACATACAATAGAATCTACACCTATTTTTTATATTCAACAACAACAACAACAACATATAGTTATTAAAATAAAAATACACAGTATGCACTTTATGTGGGAATATATACAAGATGTGGGTAGAAGTGAAACCACAGGGTTGCACAATTTGGTGGGTGGAGGGGAGGAAAGGAATGGGAAGGATCTGGGTGAAAAGACAGTATAATGATGGGCAAGATCCAATGGTAATTAATTTTATAAAACATAATGAATGAGGAATAGTATGAAACACAATGTATACAAACTTTGTAAGCAATCCAGTAGAAAATCATTTTAAAAAATAAAACAAAACAAACCCCACAGATCACACACACACACAAAGATATCATTGGTGGGAAAACAAAATAGAAAAGTATGCAATGTATTATCTGAGTAGAAGAAAATACTCGTGGGGGGTGTGGGTGTGTGTGTGAAAGAGAGAGAGATAGAAAGTGAGAGAGAGAAAATGAGAGAGCAAGAATCTACATAATTTTAGAAAAGAGTTATGCAAGGAATTTAACATGGCCATTGGGAAAAAAGAATGAAATAGAGGTGGAAGAAGTTTTACAATTTACCTTCTTATTTGGCTTTTTCACATTACAAGTGGATATTACTTCTGGAATAAAAAAAGGGGGAAAAATGAAACAATTGGCAAAGAAAAAAGTTAAAGGTAGTGTATTCTAATACAATTCCATATGAGTGTATTAATGATCATTTAATAAGCGCACGATAATCAGAGGCTTTATGATGTATGAGAAGAGTACAGGGTTTGGAATCATTCTCATGTGGGATTAAACCACAGCCACACAGCACTTAGAATGGGACCTTAGGCACGTCACTTTGGCTTTCTGAATCTCAGTTTGCTCATCCATCAAATGAATATAGTCATACTTTCTTTGTAGCCTCATCATGAGGAAGATCATATTGATAAAGGTACTTGGCATGTTGCCTGCTGGTATTAATTATCTATAAACATTACATGTAGACTTGTAATATTTCATATCTGAACTTGAAACCTGGAAAATCCGTATCTATTATATTGCCTCTAAAGAATGAAGCACCCCCCCCCCAAAAAAAAGAATGGAGCCCAGATACTAGGTAAATGACATTTTTAACATCCTCCCACACATGTCCTTCAGTCTATACTTATGGGTGTTTCACAACTCATGGAATATGAAAATAATAGTTTCCATTAACTCTATTCCATGATCAGCTTACAAAACACAATTTTGACTGAATTCCCTTCCATAGAAATGCTTTTTCATCTTTGTTTTCATACCCTTGTTAAGGTCTTCTTTACTGGCTCATATCCTTGGCTAGTGCTAGCTTGAATCCTGGCAAAATGACTGTTCAATTTCTTCCCCCAGTCCAGACAAATATTTTTTTAAAAAGTTTGAATGATATTTCTTCTTATGGGCTTTTTTGTTTCCTTTTGAAACTATTCCCATCTATCCAAAAATACATATACTGGATTATTTCTTCTCAAAATATTTGTTGGTTCATGATAGAAATGGAAAGACAAGTCATCCATTAACAGCTTAAAATAGAGTCCTTGTCTATGTTTAACTAAGGTCTCTGATGAATAACAGGCTGACGTTTCATGTGAAGGCAATAAGTTTGATTTATTTATCATTTATATCTTGATAAGTAGGAAGAAGTATTTAATATCCAAATCTTAAAAGAAATGCTTTTGTTCATTGCCTCAATTTATTCTGGTAAACTTTCATCAAATTCTGTTTGACAGAGTTTAAAATTTTCCACTGTAAATATCTGTATCTTAAAGAACCTCAAGGAGAGAGAAAAGAGTTATGATGAAATAAAAAAAAACTTTTCCAGAAAGATGACTTTTGTTGCCTTTTAGTCTAAGGAGCCGGACATAAGAACTTGCTCTTTTTTTAGCTATAAAGAAAATTTATTATATAATAGAAGGGAACTAGGAATAAATCAGGGAACTGCTGGAAATTCAAGCCATGTTCAGGAAAGGATGTGGAACAAGGGCTATCATTGCTGACATCACAGGGATCATGTTCAAATGTGCCCTATAGTGTCACTGAGTAGAACTGACTTCATGGCACCAAAAAAATGAAATAAATAAATATTTTAAAATGTATGT
>NW_006399824.1:13540737-13543728 GCF_000299155.1 Elephantulus edwardii | reverse complement strand
GGATGGTGGGGAAGAAGAACAAACTGGGGAGGAGGGTGGAGAGAATGGTGCAGCAATGAAGGAGTGAAAGCCCAGAATCCCTGTGAATGTTCATTGAAACTAATAAAATTTAATAATAAAAAAAAGGACAAATAAAAAAAAAATTTCTATTACAAAGCAATAACCCACAAAGAGCACAGACACTTTCCTTTAACTTACATTTTTACAAGGTCAAATAAACACAATATAAAACTTACAGTTTTGTTAATTTTAAAGTGTACAATTCAAGGACATTTAGTTTATCCACAATCTTGTACATTCATCACTGCTATGAAGTTCCAGAATATTTTCATTACTCTGGAAGATAAACCCAGAATCATTAAGCAATCATATCCTATTTTCCTTTCCTCCAGGACCTGGTAATTAGAATTTCCTTTCCACCTTTTCTAGCAGAATGTCTGAAAGGGTTGCCTCTTCCTGGTACCAAGCCCAAAGGTATGTGAGACAAAGTTTCACCATCATTACCTGTAAGGAGCACTCTGGTTGCACTTTTTCCAAGATAGATGTATTTGGGTGTTTTTTGGCAGTCCATAGAATATTCATCACTCTTTTCCAACACTACAACTCAAAGGCATTGGTTCTTCTCTCACAATATATCATTTTTGTTCATATTGTGGTTGACTTGTTTAATTTTTTCTTGGGTTATAAGAGCTTTTTATATAATCTGAATATGAGACTCTCATTACATGTATGATTTACAAATATTTTAGTGTATTTTGTAGATTATCTTTTTATTTTTGATGCACAAAACTTAAATTTTAATGAAATATAACTGATTTGTTTTCTTTGCTTGCTTGCATTTTTGTCATCATCCTATAAAAGTGATAAATAGTTATAAATATGATTACTTAGAGTTCAATAGTTTTAGCTGATTGAACCATTTTGCTCTGTTTTGAATTAATTTTTTATAGACCTAGACTATTTTTGAAGAAATTATTCTTTCCCATTGGAGTGATCATGCCACCCTTGTCAGAAATCACCTGACCACAGATGTATGTATTTATTTCTGGGCTTTCAATTTTATTCCATTGATTTAATTCCTATCCTTATGCCAGTACCACACAATCCTAATTGTTATAAGCTTATAGTAATTACGGAAATTGGGAAGTGTGATTGCTCCAAACTTGCTCTTTTCCAAGATGGTTTTGGTGAGTCAAGGTCTTTTGCAATTCTATTTGAATTTGAGAATCATCTTCCTGTCTATAGCTCAAGAACATTAAAAAGATTGATGAAGTAAGCCAAAAAACTTAAGAGGTTTGACTCTAATACATAAAAGAAAAAAATTAATCAAGAAAATAAAATATCTAATGATAAAATAAAATTAAGCTCCACTTGAATTTGAATAAGAAAAAAGAAGGAAAGTAGATAATGATAGATTTCCTCAAATTCTAAAAGGGAAGTAAACAGGATTCTGTGATGAATAACAATATAAATGAACTAATAAAGACAGCATTGTGAGAAGAAGTTTTTATAATTTAAACATGTAAAGAAATCAGCCTAGGTCTAGGATATTTGAGTATAACGGTGGGGAGAATTCTACAATGATTTTGAAGTCAGAATAAGCATGGAGTGTTTTAAAAACTATGCCAAGGACTAAGTAAATAAAGGCCCAGATCCCACAATGCCTGAATTAATGTGATGTCACAGAAACTATGTCAATAGCCACCAGGTGTCAACAAGCAGAAAGAGGAAGCCTATGTCAGATAATCCACAAAATGAATAATCAAGTCCTTTATAATATTTTATGAAGACTTACTCCAAATAGAATATTTTTTCTTTCTCTAGGAAATTCTACTTGCTTTGCTTATTTCATCTCGTAAATGAACACATGTGTTAGTCACTTCCTGTGTACCCTCCTCTACAGGAAGTCTGTGAGTAATCTAGGTGAAGCACTTACTCAATTTGCATGAATGATTTGAGTACTAATTAGTATTTGTAAAGTAGGAAGAGAAACAGGAACAAAGTTCTGGCTGATTTCCATTACTTGATTATAATGAACTTATCACAATATAATTATGAAGAACAACTTCCTATCATCCTTTCATCTTACCAAGCTAATGAAAACTCATCTTTATTTCACTCAACCGTTCATGCAAATGGAATTTGAACAGGTAAGGACAATTAATAAAATCTCATACTCAACATTGTTGCTGTTGTTAAGTGCCATTGAGTATGACTCATAGCAACCCTATGAACAACAGATCTGAACCTTGTCCTATCTGTACCATCCTCACAATCTCTGACACAGTCAAGCCCATTGCTGAAGTCACCGTATTAATCCACCTGGCTAAGGATCTTCCTCTCTTTCACCTTCCCTCCACCTTTACAAGCATGATAAAAAATAGCAATGAAATCAATAATGTGAATGCTACCATCTATGAGATGGATTGATTCAGTGACTGGGGTAATCGGGATGGGTCTGTCAGAGGCAGTGAGATTGGCACAGGATAGAGCAGGGTTTAGGACTGTTCTACATAGGGTCACTATGAGTCATAAACGACTCGACGGCACGTAACAACAACAACCATCTTTCCCTATGGTGTCATGGTCTATTGTTCAAAATGGTATTCTTAACCTTCAACTTTGACTTTTACCACATGACTAAGTGGAGAACCCAATTGTTTTCTCATAATCTTTATGAAATTATTCCATTTTTCTCCATCCCATTAAGTTAAATTGACTGGGCTTATCAGGCAAGATGAAAATCTCACCACCACGGAAGAGGAAGCAGACAGAGCAGCACACATCCATCAGGTTTAGGTTCTTGCAACAATCAGACTGCGACCCTACATGAATGCAGCAAGATCCTCAGCAGAGAACCAGAAATTGACATAAGACTGAGGTGACCTAGGACTGCTGCCCTACAGAACCAGAACCAGGAGCTATTGCCCAAGTAGTGAAAGAAGATGCTGTAATTGGCAAGTCTAAGGGAACTCTGTTGTTGTTGTTGTT
>NW_006399824.1:13538135-13538823 GCF_000299155.1 Elephantulus edwardii | reverse complement strand
GGCAGAGCATCTGGTGGATTCGAACCGTGTGCCTCTGGGATTGTAGTTGCAGCTCCTTGCCACTAGGCCACCAGAGCTCCCCTATTCTTATAAATTTTAGAGAAAATGTCTCCAGTTATTATTAATTTGACCTTCTAAATTACACTTGAACCCTACGTTCTCCCCATCTCTACAGCAACTACTTTAGTTCTATCCTTTTTACAACTTTCAGATTTCCAGATAAGTCTTTTGGAGTCCCTGGGTGATGCAAAAAATTAGTCACTGAAAGTCTGGAGTTCTCTGTGCATCCAGAAATACTTCAGAAGAGAGGTAGGCTACTTACACACAAAAAATTTAGTCATTGAAGACTTGTGGAACACAGTCTTATTCTACCACAAATGGGGTTGCTGTGAGTCAATATTGACATAAGAGCAATAGGTTAATTACTTTTTCTTTTCAAAATTAATTCTGCTGTTGTTGAATATTCTCAACAAAATATACACTAACTCTACAGTTTCTACATGTACAATTCAGTGACATTACTTTTGAGTTATTTTCAACTTTTCTTTTTTTAATTGCTTCTTCAATTAACCTAAACTCACTGTTCTCAAAGGTTCCTATCCATCTTTTCACGTTTCTGTTGTCATTTTGATCCTGTAAATAGTTCTTGACTGAGGCTCAATGTCAAGAAGACAAAGAATCTCACCAC
>NW_006399824.1:13514891-13537350 GCF_000299155.1 Elephantulus edwardii | reverse complement strand
TGACTGCAACAATGGGTTTGAACATATGGGAAATTATGAGGACGGTGCAAGACAGAGCAAGGTTCAGATCTGTTGTTCATAAGGTCATTATGAGTTTTGCTCAACCTAATGACACCTGACAATAGTAATTGTTTCTTGAGGCAACTCTTTTTTCTTTTTTATGTAATTTACTCTATGTTAGTGTCAGACTGACCCATACAAAATTCAAATCTCATTATCTTACTCCCCAGCTTAAAATTCATCACATTAGTTTGCCTTACCATTCATTATTTGACTTTTGCCTTCTTCCCATACATAATTAACATTCTAGTCATGCTGAGCTACTTGAATTACCTATTTGTTTCTTTCTTCTGGCTCTTGCATAGATTATAAATCTAACAGAAGCATCTTCCTTCAATCCTCTACACTTATATTTCCAATACATGCAAAACTTGGCTGATTCGTAGTCAACTATCAAAATTTGGCTCAAATGCCATCCTCTCCAAAAGATATTTTTGATATTCCCTCTCTATCAATCTGTGTTGTATAACTTTCTTTATAGTAAACTATAGTGCAAGGTGGGCAATTTATTTTTAGGTAAAGGAATACATATTTTGTGATTTCATATAATTAGTCACAACTTCTAACCCCACCACTGAAGTGTGAAAGCAGCTAGAGAGAATATGTCAGTAAATAACTTGTACATGTAGAAATTGTCGCTTTGGTGTATGCTGAGCTGTGCAAATTTTTTACAATGACCAGGTTCCAATAAAATGTTCTTTACAAGGGGAGCTCTGGTGGCCTACTGGCAAGGAGCTGCAACTACAATCCCAGAGGCGCACTGTTCAAATCCACCAGATACTCTGCCGGGGAAGGAGGGACAATCTCCTCCTGTACCAGTCAGATCTGATTTGAGGGTACACTCACACAAAAATAATAAAAATAAAAATTAAAAAAAAATGTTCTTTACAAAAACAGGTGACAGCCGAGAATGAACTCATAGGCTGTGGTTTGCCAACCTATATGATACTGCTGTGATTCTCTTGCTTATCTCTCTTAGAATATAAACATATTGAAAGTAAGAAAATGTCTCAACTTTAGAACTTCTCACTCAAGAGTCTCCAAATTTAATTTGAATAATAATAAAGAGATAATTTAAGCAGAATGTTGTTGCTATGTGCCACTGAGTCAGACCAACTCACAGCTGACCCTCTAATGGGTTTTTAGAGGCAATTTAATTGCATGGGAGGTGACTGTTCATCTTACTTGCAAGTAGCAGCTGATGGATTTGAACCACTTGCCTTCCCATTGACAGTGCAACTCCTTACCACTAAATCATCGGAAGTCTTCTCTTTACTCACGTGTTGTGTGACATCACATCAGAATTGACCCATAGTGGGACTTCCAGTGAGTTTTCAGAGGCAGTAAATCATACAGAAGGAGGTTGCTCATTTTTCTCCCATGGAATGTCTGGGTAACTGCACGCCTTCAGGATTGCAGCACAGCTTCTTACCGATTAGGCCACCAGAGCTCCTGACCTGGCAGGCCACTAAAAAGTGAAAGTGCCATTAAAAGGTGGTAACTGCAATTCAGTTCCGTGTAATTATTGACTTTTCGCTTTCTTAAAAAAAAAAAACCAAAACAAACAAACAAACAAAAAAAACCAAAAAGGAAGCTAAGTAAAATATATCTGAGGTTCAAATTCAGTCTATGGGTCACAAATTTGCAAGTTTGCTTGATCGGTGCCTGGCACAACACATAATAAACACTTGGTTGAATGAACGACAGTATTTGTTAGTATAAACATACTCAGCTCAAATAATGAAGGCACTGTCAGCATATTCGTTGGGCTATAATTTCAGCTGCATGTGATAGAGACGTAAAATATCAATGTCTTAAATAAGAAGAAAGTACAGTTTGCTCTAAAATACATGTGTGAGTGGGTATAGAGGCTGTCTTCTGAATATGTCAGGGTCCTTTTTTTCTGTTCTTTTCCAAGGAGTTGCCTTTAAGCCTAATCTAAGACGGTAGACTACCAAATATGTATTCCAACCAGGAGAAAGGAGAAAAGAGGGCAGGGGAAGCAAGCTTCTTCTATTTGAAGACACCACCAGGACATTTCCCAGATTTCTTTGTTTATTCCCACTAGAAAAGCTTCATCATATGGCCCCACCTAACTGCAAAGGAGATTAGATAATATAGTCTTCATTTTAAAACGCAATGTATCCAATTAACAGCTGAGAGCTCCCTGACTGTGGAAGAAAGCAGTGAATGGTTATTGGAGGGCAGTAAGCATAAAATGAAACCAAATCAATAATTTACACATTGACAGTACCATAAAAACCTTTAAAATATTCAACAAACAAAACCACTTCAGAGGAAGATGTAGTAGGTCACAGTCGGGCCAATGTTTCCACTGCCACAACTAGGAAAGGTTATAGAAAGTGCACAAAGTATAGTTTTAAAAGCATCTGAGAAGTGAGGAAGACTAGATAAATGAAATGACTTCACAGAAGAATTTTTTCAAGGTAAGTAGATCACCCGCTCTTCTTTACTGAGGTAGCTAACAATCTTAAGTAAAGGATAAGGATTGTGCTTAACCTGAATGGAATGCCCCTGCCATAGGAAAGAGGAACCAGTGAAGCCTTAAGTGACCACAGAGATTGAAGTAGGAAACTGGAAACTTGAGAGGCCTCAAAAGTGAATTTAAAGAAAAAAGCAAAAAAGCAATGACAACTACTGTTACTACAAATAAAGCTACAACTCATACCATACAAATGCTACATGAGAAAAGGGTTAAAATTTTTTTTAAAAAGTGAATTCTGTGAGTGATGTAGGAGATTGAGAGTTAGGTTAATGACTTCTAAAGGGACTAGTGGCATCTCCTACATTTTGCAACTTGGCTAAAGAAGTGGTCTCCTATCCCAAGCACACCAGTTTCTACCTCCAGACACTCATCAGATTTAAAGCTGTGCTGCAGTGGCTGTGGGGAGGTGTAGAGAGTGGAGAACAAACTGTGACCATCTGAATGACAGAGTTCAAAATTGTGCACCTATGGACAACCTCCTCCTATGAGACTTAATGCCTCTGAAAACCCACTGGAAGATTTGCTATAGTTAGTTCTGACTCGACAGCACAAAAACCACAACAAAGAACATTACCCTTTTAGAAGAATTTTATTAAGATAATGCTTTAAACACAAGGTCTGGGCTCTGCTGATTGCTGGTTTAGATGCATCCAAATGTGTTCTGGAAGACAAGCCTGGCTGTTTGCTTCTGGAAGATCAGAGTCTTGAAACCCTCTAGAGCAGTTCCATTCTGCACACAGGGCTGTATGAGTTGAAATTGACTTGACTAACAACAATAACAGGATTTATAAACTATAAATTGCATCCAGTCTAAGTATGTGGCTCATATGAGTTTTGGCAAATGGGGGCACTCATACAATCACCACTATAATCAAAATATCAAACCATTTCCATCACTATCCAAAATTTCCTTATGTTTCTATGCAGCCATTAAAATCTACTTTGGACCTAGGAAACCACTGATCTGTTTTCTATCACTGTAGATAACTTTAGTTCTTTCTAGAATTTTGTATAAATGAAATTCCACATAGCATGTACTCCATCATGCCCATATTCTTTCTCAGTACGTTTTTTAGATTCATGAAAGTTGTTTAATGCATCAGTTGCTTGCTCCTTTTATTGCTTATTAATATTTCATTGTCTGGGCATATCAGTTTGTTAACAAATTCTCTATTTGATGGGCATCTGGAAAGCTTTAAATTTTTACTGCTAGGGATAGCATTGTTTCGAACATTTGTGCAGCAGTAAACCTCTTTTAAACACAGTTCAATATTTTGGTTTTTTAAGTAATGGTTGTTATGTGCCATCAAGTGTCTTGCAACTCATAGCAACCCTATGTGCAAAAGCTCTGAATACTGCTCTATCTTGAGCCAACTTCATTGTCTCTGACATGCCTGCCCCCCATTGTCCCAGTCACTGAGTCAATCTATCTCAAAGTCTTCCTCTCTTGCACTGTCTCTCCACCCTTCAAAGCATGATGTTCCTCTCCAAAGACTGGTCCCTTCTGGCAACATGTGCAAAGTGAGCATTAAGGTCCTTGCCTCCAAGGAGCAGCCTGGTTTCACCCTCTCCAAGATGAGCCTGTTTGTCCTCCAAGCAGCCCATGGTATATTCAATATTCTTCTCCGGCACCACAACTCAAAGGAATAAATTTTTCCTTCTTTCATTCTTAGTCATTTTCAGCCTTCTGAGGCATATCAAGTAACTGCAAAAACCATGGCCTGTATCAGGCACACCTTAGTCTCTAGACTGACATTGTTGCTCTTCAGTACTCTGGAGTGGTCCCTGACAGTAGATTTTCCCAAAGCAATTTGTCTCTTGATTTTTCTGGATGCTGGTATTGTAGAGCCAAGTAAACTGAAGCTGTTAAAAATCTCAATCTCTTTATCATCTATCATGATGATTTAATGGCATGTGTGTGTATCTATCTATCCATATACAACAATTCTTATATACATTTATCAATATTCTTATGTCCTCTATACTTTCTGTTGATTAGAAATTTGAGAGGAAGTGCTTAGAAAGTTATGGATCAGGGTTTTTTATAGGGTTGTAGTAAGATAATGACTGAGGCTGAAGTTATTTCATGACTTTTTTTTTTTAACTTTGGCTGGTACTTTAAGATTCACCTTCAAGGTGGTTATGGTTATGCCCACTACTAGTATGTTTACTGTGGCCTATGATCTCTCTATATGAGTCCTTTTGTGGAACTTTTTAAATGTCCTCATGATACGGCAGCTATCATCCTCCATAAGGAGTGATCCAAAAGATGAAGAACAAAATTGTTATGCTTTCTAAGACCTAATCTGGAAACTCACACCCTCTCAGATCCACAGCTAATATTCCATTGGCCACATAAATTAGCTCTGTTTTAGTGTAAAAGAGCAGCGTATAAGCACATGAATAGTGGGAAGAAGTGTACACTGACTACACAGTCTTCCGTCTGTTGTTAGATACTGTTCATTGGGCTCTTACTCCTAGTAACCCCATGAGTACCAGATCTAAACTTGGCCCTAACCTGTGCCATTCTCAGATCTCTGTCCTACTCAAGCTCTTTTTGATAGTCACTGTGTCAATCTATCTCATTGAGGACCTTCTTTTCTTTCATTGACCCTCTCTCTGCCTCTCTAACAATTGGTTCCTCTTGAAAATATGCCCAAAGTTAATGAGACAAAATTTTATTCTTGCCTCATAGTCTTGACAATTGTTGCTATGACAATTGAGCTGGACAATGACTATGGATCATATAAAGAGAATTGATGCCTTTGAATTGTTGGGCTGGAGAGGAGTGTTGAATATACCATGGACTGCTTGGAGAACAAACAGGTTTGTACTAGAGAAGATGAAACCAGGCTGCTCCTTTAAGGCAAGGATTCTGAAGCTTCATCTGACATATTTTGGACATGTTACAAGGAAGGCCCGGTCCCTGAAGAGGGACATCATGCTTGGGAGGGTGGAGGGACAGTGCAGGAGAAGAAGACCCTCAATGAGATGGATTGATTTAGTCACTGGGGCAATGTGGGTAGGCATGTCAAGAGACAATAAGGTTGGCATAGGATAGAGCAGGGTTTAGGACTCTTGTACATAGGGTCGCTATAATTCACAAGAGACTTGGCAGCAACAACAACAAGGAACACCTGATTGTACTTCTTCAAAGACAAATTTGTTCTTTTGATGGTCCTTGGGAGATTTAATACTATTCTCCAACATCACAATTTAAAGGTACTTCTTTTTTGGTCTTCCTTATTCATTGTCCAACTTTCAAATGTATAAGAAAAAAAAAAAAGAAATACTACAATTTGGGTTAGATGTCCCTTAAACCTTAAACTGATATCCTTACTCTTTAGCACATTGGAGAGGTCTTTGACAGAAATTTTCCCAGTGGAACAAGTCTTATATTTCTTGACTGCTACTTCCACGTATGTTGATTGTGGAGGCAAATAAAATTAAGTCTGCCCTCTAAGTCCCAGTAATTCATGTCCCTCTCACATGCAAAACAACTCCATGTGCTCTCAAGCCTCTCAAAAGTATTATTACATGGAAGTATTAACTTGAAACTTGTTGTTGTTGTTGTTATGTGCCGTCGAGTCACCTGCGACTCATAGCGACCCTATATACAACAGCCCTAAACTCCGCTCTGTACTGTGCCAATCGCACTGTCTCTGACACTCCCATCCCAATTATCCCAGTCACTGAATCAATCCACCTCATAGAGGGCCTTCCTCTCCCTCCACCCTCCCAAGCATGATGTCCCTCTCTAAGGACCGGTCTCTCCTCACTACATGTCCTAAGTAAGTTAGATGGAGCCTCAGAATCCTTGCCTCCAAGGAGTCACCCAGTTTAATCCTCTCCAGGACAAATCTATTTGTTTTCCTAGCAGTCCATGGTATTCTCAATACTCTTCTCCAGCACCACAGCTCAAAGGCATAAATTCTCCTTCTATCCTCTTTGGTCATTGTCCAACTCTCTGATACATAACAGGTGATTGCGAAGACCATGGCCTGTATCAGAGGCACCTTAGTCTCCAGAGAGACACCACTGCTCTTCAGCACCTTGGAGAGGTCCCTAACAGCAGACTTTCCCATGGCAATGTGCCTTTTAATTTCCTGGCTGCTGGTGCCAAGACTGTTGACTATGGAGCCAAGCAAACTAAAGCTGTGTACAATCTCAATCTCTTCACCATCCATCCTGATGCTGCCAATTGGTCCAGTGGTGAGAATCTTTGTCTTCTTGACATTGAGCCAATTGGATAATCTAAATCAGGTCCAGGTCCAGGTCCAGGTGAGACTTCTAGGCTGTGGTTCCCAAAGCATACTTTCTAGATAAAAGTTTCTACTGAGTACAGTTATTATGGAAGGCAGTCTAGCACTGCCTCAAAAAGTTGGAAATAGAAATACCACTTGAGCCAGCTCTCCCTCTGTTGGGAATATACCCTAAAGAAATCATAGTTGTGACACAAACAGATGTATGCACACCCACGTTTACTGCAGCATCATTTACAATAGTGGATAGATGGTAGCAGCTCAAATGTCCATTAACAGATGGACAGAAAACCTGTGGTACATTCACAAATGAAATATTAAACAGCACTGAAAAACAATGAACTTGTAAAATACTATACAACATGGATGAATTTGGAAGTCATTATGCTGAATGAAATAGTCACAAAAGGACAAACACTTCATAAGACCATTGTTATAAAAATTGGATATATTCGGGGTGGTTTGGGGGAGAATAGGAAAAGAATGGTTAGAACACTATAATCAGTGAAGGTAAGGACTATCTGAAAGAAATGGCAGATTAGATATTGTATGTATGCCAGATAATAATTTAGAACAAGGCATGCTTTACACAATTAATTAGGGGAGAGGAAGGGAGGAAAATGTGTATCAGTGAATGAAAAACCAACTTTTCTGTAAACTTTCACTAAAATCACTATCTAAAAATACTTTTAAAAACTTTCTATTGAGTCTGGAGAACATAATGTAAAGTCAACAAACTGAGTCCCAGAAGGACAAATAGTATATAAGAACATTATTGTAGAAATAGAAAGATAAGCATTAAAATGTGTATGAGGATCCAAGGGAGAGAGGGTAGGAGCAGACGGGTGAGGATGGACAGGGAGGCAATTGTAGGGTTGCACAATTTGATGGGTAGAAGGAAGGATGGGTAAAGGAAATGGGAAAGACCAGTGTGAAAAACAATGTATATGAACTTTGTAAGTAAACTAGTATGAAATAATATTTTACAAAAACAAAAACATCTCAAAAGTTTCAATTGATTCAAAGACCTGTCCCAGAGACTAATTTTCTGCTCCCCACATATTCAACTTCAGTAAGAAGTAACAGCACAACTGCCACAGCCTTCAATTTTAAAAAAAAGGGAGAGAATGAATCACAGGTACTTAAGGGATCTAAAATAAAAACTAGCTGAACACATGCCGGCCATTTGTTTATTAAGACTCACTGCTGTTATGCGTGGAGGTGGTTCCCAGGGCCACACTGATCCAGTCTCTACACTGCTGACACTGCTGACTTTACCTTCTGTATCTCTCCGCTTCTATAAAAGGGAGCCCAAATTTAAGTTGCCTAATTATTTCCAATCTGCTTTATGATTTTGGAAAGTTGGGGTAGTTCAAAGGCCTTTTGCTATTTTGTACTGTTTATTGTTTTAGTCTATGAATATATTGTTACTGAAAAGTACAATTCTCTTAAAAACTTTGTGAGTGATCTGTGAATCAAACTGACGTATACACATTCACAAATGTCTTTGCTATGTGTCTTTCTTTCTCCATCTCAGGCTTCTGGAAAACAATATCCTAAATATTCTTAGAAGCCTTGACATTTAATAGAGACCATCTATGAGGCACATTCTTAAAATTTTAAGTAGAATTTTTATCTAACTGAATGGTCGATGAGAAATTGTCATACTTTTCCCCCAAAAAATGTTAACAAAAGATACTACAGTCACGCCATCTGCTTCATCTTTAAATCATGTTTTCTGAGAATGCCCTAGATTGATATGTGCCTGGAAGTCATTCTTACTTTTAGCATTGTTTGCCATCTGTAAAGGTTTGGAATAAGAATGATTTTATTTTTAAACCCAGAAAGTTCTGGACTCTATTTTTCAGAATTCTTTCCCTTATCTCTTTTTTCTCTCCTTTTCTTTATTTTTTTCCCCCTCTCTTTTGCTAGGAACAAGGAGAGGCCAATGACACCTTTAACACACGATCATAAAGCCTTCTTAGCTGTATCTTCCAATTCAATGATAATATTTTATTTTCATGTTATCTCGGGCAACAGAATGCCTAAATTTCTCATGATTCTATAGCAACTTTCCTCTTTTTATCAACTTGTATTTTTCTCTAGGGAGCTCTGTTGATACAGTCTGTAGAGAGTTGTGCTATAAACCCAAAGGTGGCGCCTTTCAGGTCTACTAGTGACTTGAATGCAGGAGAAAGATGGGTGATCTTCTCCTATGTGATTTATAGCCTCTGAAACCCCACTGAAGTGTCAGCTATGAGTCATTCCCAGTGGACAGCAATTAGCTGAGTTGAGGAAGTGTTTTCTTCAGTTTCTCACCTCAGAGCCTGCTTGAGTAGCATGCAGTTTCCATTAATTCATCTCTATCAGGTAATGCAATAATTAGAGAGCTAAAGAAAAGAGCCAGTAATATAGAACCCTATATTTAGTGAAAATATCTTTTAACTATGAAAGTGAAACAAACACGTTTTCAAACAAACCAAAAATAGGGCAATTTGCTGATAGAAATGTCTTAACATTTTCAGGCAGAGCAAAAATGATTCCAAATAGAAACATGAAAATTCTGGAAGGAATGAAGAACACTAGAAAAAGAAAATTAATTGGAAAATAAAAATGAGCAGCAATAGTACAGATAAGAGTTGTAATGTCATGTGGCATTTAATTTTATATACAAAAATACCACAGAAATGGGAGAGAAAGAATAGTAAAAGTAAAAACCTATTATTTGTCAGTGTAATTATTTTATATATCTAGAAATCCATTATATAACTACAGATTCATAATTCCAAGACAATAGCAGAGAAACATGGAATAATAATAAAAACTGATTGAACAAGTGAAAGAAAAAAACCAAAACAAAGATATAATTTTTATACTGGATCAAAAATAGATATAGTGTTTACTGGAGTCACTCCTTAGATATAAAGGCAGGAAATTAGACAATAAAGACTGAAAAAAACTAAGGTAAATAAATTCTAAACAGATGAAAGATATCTGACATGGTAGACTTCAATTAAAAAAGTTTAACAAAAAAAAAATGAGCATTTCATCATAATGAAAAAGCCAACCTTACAGGAAACTTCCACAGTCCATAACGGAGTTCCAGATTCAGACATGAAACCAAAAGTAAGAATATTCAAAGCAAGATAATTATAGAAAAATAGGAGAGCTTGACAAATTCATATTTATATTGAAAATTTCATCTCAAGAAGATAAAGAAATAGCAGCTAATTAGATCTAACTAGAAGGAAAGACATCATAAGGATAAAGGCAGAAGTCATTGAAAGACAAAGAAACATTTAATTATGAAAATTAGCAATGTTAAGAATTTTTTTCTTTGCAAAGATTAAGAAAATATATAAACCCAAAGCAAGATTTCTCAAGAAAAAGGAGTGATAGCACTAATTATTATTACCAGGAATAAACAACAACAACAACAAACCCCACGCTGGGAAAGATGCAATAGACATGAGAAGATGTTAAGACAATATTATGAACATTTTTTTACTGATTAATTTGAGAATTTGAAGTAAATGCACAAATGGCCATAACTTGCCAAAACTGTCAGTAAAAAAAAATCCAACTGGCTCATATCTATTAAAGATCTTTAATTCACAATTTAAAAACATCTCCGAAGTTTTTAACAGAAAAACTTTGTTTCACATATTTTCACTGGTAAGTTAATGCAAATATATAAGGAAGAAATAGCACCAATCTTGATGAGGTCAAGAGGATCCTTACCGAAAGCAGAGACTCTCAGAGGAATGTCTATCTGTGTTTCACTGACAATGCAAAGTCATTTGACTATGTGGATCATAACAAACTATTGTTAATGTTGAGAAAAATGAGAATTCCAGAACACTTAATTATGTGTATATAAAATCTATATGCAGATCAACAAGCTGTTGTCCAAACAGAACCAGGAAATAGTGCATAGTTTAAAATAATGAAAGATGTGTGTCAGGGTTGTGTCCTTTCTCCACACCTAGTCAATCTATATGCTAAGCAAATAATTAAGAGGAGCTGAACTTTAAGAAGAAAAATGTGGCATCAGAATTGAAGTAAGACTCATCAAAAACCTGAATTATTCAGATAATAAACTTACTGCAAAGAAGGAAGTCTTGAGGTGCTTGGTGCAGAAGATCAAAGAGAGCAGCCTTCACTATAGGTTACATCTCAACATTAAGAAAACAAAAGTCCTCACCACTGGACCAATAGGCAACATCGTGATAAGTAGAGAAAAGATTGAAATTCATTTTACCTGAATCCACAATCAACACTTTTGTACCAGCAGTCAAGAGATCTGGAGATGTAGAGCACTGGGAAAGTCTGGTGTCACAGAACTCTCCAAAGGCCTCAAGAGAAATGATGTCAGTTTAAAGATGAAGGTGCGCCTGATTCAAATCATGTTCCTTCCAATCTCCCACTATGCATCTGAGAGTAAGACATGAATAAGGATGACAGAAGAATCAATGCCTTTAAGTTGTGGCACTGGGAAAAGTATTGAATACTCTTTGGACTGTTTAAAGGAAAAACAGATTTGTCTTAGACAACATGCCAGGGGGCTCCTTAGAGGCAAGAATGGTGACGCTTCATCTCACATACTTGGGGCATTTTGTTAGGAGAGGCTATTCTTTAGAACAGGACATGATGCTTGGGAAGTGGGAGGGTCAATGAAAGAGAGAAATATCCTCAACAAGAAGGATTGATACAGGGACTATGGTAATGGGCCCAGGTGTGTCAAAAATAATAAAGATGGACAATTAAAACAGACATGGGGAGAAAGAAGAACGAACTGGGGAGGAGGGTGGAGAAAACAGTGCAACAATGAATGAATGAAAACCCAGAATCTCTGTAAATGTTCATTAAAACTAATAAAATTTAATAAAAAAATAAAAAAAATAATAAAGATGGCACAGGATAGGACAGTTGTTCCTTGGGTCAACTTGATGACACCTACAAATAATAACAAATTTTCTTAATAGATAAAATATTTTATTCTAGGAACAAAATATTAGCTTGACATCTATGAGAAGAAAAGCAGCATCAGGACTGGTGGAAGATCTATCAACAATCTGCATTATGCAGATGACACAACCCTGCTTGCTGAAACTGAGGAGGACCTGAAGTGCTTGCTGTAGAAGGTCAAGGACTGCAGCCTTCAGTATGGACTGAGGCTCAATGTCAAGAAGACAAAGATTCTCACCACTGCACCAATTGGCAACATCAGGATGGATGGTGAAGAGATTGAGATAGTTCACAGTTTTAGTTTGCTTGGTTCCACAGTCAACACTCTTGGCACCAGTAGGCAGGAAATTAAAAGACGTATTGCAATGGGAAAGTCTGTTATTAGGGACCTCTCCAAAGTACTGAAGAGCAATGGTGTCTCTCTGGAGACTAAGGTGCATTTCATACAGGCCATGGTCTTTGCAATCACTCGTTATGCATCAGAGAGTTGGACAATGACTAGGGATGATAGAAGGAGAATTGATGCCTTAGAGCTGTGGTGCTGGAGAAGATTATTGAATGTACACTGGACTGCCAAGAAAACAAACAGATTCGTCCTGGAGAGGGTTAAACCAGAATGCTCCTTGGAGGCAAGGATTCTAAGGCTTCGTCCGACCTACTTAGGTCATGCTGTAAGAAGAGACTGGTCCTTGGAGAAAGACATCATGCTTGGGAGGGTGGAGGGACAGCACAGGAGGGGAAGGCCCTCTATGAGGTGGATTGATTCAGTGACTGGGGTAATCAGGATGGGTGTGTCAGAGACAGTGAGATTGGCACAGGACAGAACAGAGTTTAGGGCTGTTGTACATAGAGTCTCTATGAGTCGCAAGTGACTCGACGGCACAGAACAACAACAACATTGTTGCTGATGTTGGATGTCATCGAATCAACTCATAATAACACTATGCAACACTGAATAAAACTCTGCCCAGTCCTCTACCATACTCACAATCTATTGTGTTTAAGCTCATTGTTGCAGTCACTGTGTGAATCCATGTCACTGTGGGTCTTCTTTCTCTACACTGATCCTTCACTCTTCCAATCAGAGTGTCCTTTTCCAGGGACTGGCTTATCCAGATAATATGGCCAAAGTATGTGGGATGAAGTTTCCCCATCCTCACCTCTATGAATTGCTCTGGCTACACTTCTTTCAAGACAGATTTGTTTGTCCTTTTGGTAATCGATGATACACTCAATATTCTTCACCAACACCATAATTCTTCTCCTGATTTCTGTGTTTCACTTTTCCCATAAATATGAAGAAATGAAAATACCATTGCTTGGGCAAGCGCACCACAGCCTTTAAAGTGACATCCTTGCTCTTCAGCACTTTAAACAGGACTTCAACAGCAGCTTTTCTTTGAAATAAGTTTTTTGGTTTCTTGACTGTTGGCTCCATGGCTCCACTGTTTTTATTATAGATTATAATAAAATTAAATCTTTGACAACTAAAAAAAAAGATTATAGAAGTACCTTGATATATAAAAAAAGGAATTTGATTATCATTATATATTTTTAAAACCTCTTGACCAACTAAGAATAAAAGACACTATTCTTAAAGAGTATTGAAAAACATAAACAAAATACCAGCATACATTATACTCAGTGTCAAAACATCGGAAAGTTTATTTCTAAGATTGAGAGTATATAAGCCTGCCCGTTGTTATGACATCTATTGAAAATTTTACTGGAAGTCCTACTCAGTGCAATTTTATATAGTTATTAGGATTATAAACTAAGAAATAACGCTGTTAATAATTACAGATTTCACGATTATGTGCCAAGAAAATCCTCAACAGTCTATAAACTCTTTGAATTAATGATGGTATTTAAAATGTTGCTGTATATAAAGTCATTATTTAAAATCAATATTATTTCTACATACCATCCGCAAAAAGAAAATAATATTAAAACACAAATTATGTTTTTATATGTAATCAAATAAATAGAATCAAAATACCAACTGTATAGGAATGATCTAAGAAAACCATGTAACTTCTCTAAGGTTAAAACTTTCACACATTCTTGAAGCTAAATATCTAAATAAATTTAGAATTATACTTTCAGTATTTGTTGTTTTTTGTTATATGCTGTAGAGTAAGAACTGACCCATAGCTGACCTTCCTGTGGATTTCAGAAGCTGCCAATCACATGGGAGAAGATTGTCCATCTTTCACCTGTGGAGTGGCTGGTGGATTTGAACTGGCTGTCTTTGGCTTGACAGCACAACTGCTTGCCACTAGACCACCAGAGTTCTCTCAATATTTAGAAGATTCAATATTATAAAGCTGTCAATTTTTCTCAGATCAATTTATAAATTTAACACAGATAGAAATTGGCAAGCTGATTATAAAAATCATTCAAACATGCAAAGGGACCAGGATAATCAAGTAGCTGAAGAGGAAAAGCAAAATTGGAAGACCTGTTGTAACTAAAAGCAGGGCTAATCATAAAACTGTAGTGATGAAGTCATAAACTAGCCAAATAACTACTCAAGAGTTTACACACGTCATTATCTCCCTCATGACAAATGCAAAAGTACAGCTAGTAAAAGAGTGATATTTTAAAAGACCTGTTTGTTGTTGTGGATCACATCAAGTTGGAACCGACTCATAGCTGAACCTCCAATGGGTTTTCAGAGGCTGTAAAACGCCAGAGGAAAAAAATGTCCATTATTCTTTCCAGTATCATCTTGTGGATCAGAACCACTTACCACTGGGTTAGAAGTGTAGTTCCCTACCCACTGGACCATCAGAGTGAGTTGCTGTTAGATGCCATTAAGTCCACTACCACTCATGATGACCCTATGAATAACAGAGATCTGAACTTTGCCCTATTCTGTACCATCTTCATGATCTCTGCTATACAGGAGCCCAGTGTTAGAGTCACTGTATCAATTCATCTTTTTGACGATCCTCCTTCGTCTCTCTGACCCTCCTTATTTCCCAGCATGATGTCTTCTTCCAAGGACTGGCCCCTCTTGACAACATGTCCAAAGTGTGTGAACCAAAGTTTCCCCATCCTTGCCTTTAAGGAGCACCCTTGGATGAATGGGGAAAAGTAATCTGGACCTTCCTACATCTTTACCCAAAAGTTTATTCCAGATAGATCATTAATTAGATGACAGAAGTAAAAAAGCTTTGAGAGGATGACACAGAAAAACATTTTTATGTCTTGGGGTAGGTGAAAATTTCCAATATAAGACACAAACTCTAATGAAAAAAACATGTAGGAGTGTCTGAAGGAGGATATATATTCCAAATCCAGACAAAAAGATAGGCCACCTAAAACATAAGTGACCAAATACATGGCCAAATAACAAATAAAGAGAGTATTCTTATGTCTACAAAAACCTATGAAAACATGTTCAACTATATTAGGCTTCAGGGACATGCAAATGAAAATCACTGTGAGATTCCAAAACCGATAAACGGAAACCAGAAACTAGGTTGTGTGTAATTAGGGCTTTTACACATTACTGTTTGGTTGGTAAGTTTATATAACATTTGGAAAAACAGTGTGTTTACCTTATGACCTAGTAATTTCACCCCTGTGCATACCCTCCACAGAAATGGGCATGTATACACCTCAAAAGGCATACAAGAATGTTCATAGAAGTTCATTACAATTACGTCAAACGGAAACCGGCCCAAATCCTCATCTCCACTTGTTGTTGTTGTTGACTGCCTTCAAGTAGAGCATGACTCATAGTGACCCAATGAACAAAAGGCCTGAAGCCTTTCTAATACTACCGACATTTATCAAAGTTCAACGAGTTTCCAGAGGCATATTGTTTAGGAAATGGATGCCACTCCTACTTCCAACATACTTGCATGCATAAATAAATGTGGTGTAGTCACACAACAGGTCTATGAGGGGTGCAAAGGATTAGAACTTGATAATTAACCTAAAGATTTGTAGTGTGATGGCATCTCTGGCACCACACAAGAAAGCCCTGGTAGTCCAGCTTCTGTAAAGATTACAGCCAAGAAAACTCTCTGGGGCAGTTGTACTCTGTAGCAAACAGCATGGTTGTGAATTGGAGTTCATTCAGTAGCAGAAGGGAACGCTGGTGGCCAGTTCACAGGGAGCTGTGCTGGTAACCCAAAGGGTTAGCCTCTCTGCTTGGTTGAATCCACCAAAGGGTTTTCTGGAGAAAGATGCGCAATTTCCTCTCATGCACTTTATAACTTTGGAAACTTGCTGGAGGGTCAGCTATGAGTTGGTTCTGACTCGACAGCAATCCTCCAGTCAAGGGTTATGTTTTATGTTTTCAACAGCAGCAGCAGGCTTTTTTAGTTGCCTTTTAATTTGCATAGTAAAATATTGCAGTGAGGATTGTGACTACAACTACACACAATGCAGAGGAATCTCACAAGTAAAATGTGGAAAGAAACCAGACACGACAGTATATACAGTCTCATATACAGTCTCAAACTTGTCCTCAAGTCGGCACCAACTCATAGCTGATCTTCCAGGGGGTTTTCAGAGGCTGCAAATCACACAGGAGAGCACCCATCTTTCTTCTTAGGAGCGACTGGAGGATTGGTAGCACAACTCCCTATCCACTAGGTGGCCAGAGCTCCCTTATCTGTTTCTATGAAACACACAGGAGCAAACTTAATCTGTGCTGTTAGAAGGCAGGCTGCTGGTCTCTTTTAGGGCAGGAAGTGGGATAAGCAAGTGACAGGAATGCAAATGAGTGTCCTGGGGAGCTGGTATTGTTCTGGTTCTTGATTTGGATGCAGGTCACACAGATGTTAAGTTTTAAAAAATTCATTAGGTTGACCTGGTATGAGCACAATTGTATATGATATTAATCTCCGATAAAATATTTAACAAATACATTTTAGAGAGGAAGTAAACAAAAAGACAGACCAAGAACAGTATATATTTTTACCTTTTAACAATAATGTCACCAAAAATCTATCTTTTAGATTTATCTATAATCTAACAACTTACTAACTAATAAAATTTCTCTCTTGGTATATTTACAAAATCACTCCTGTACTGACAAGGCAAAAAGATCCTTTTATTCTTCTTGTGACAAGAATTATTTCTATAAGCAAAGAAGAGTAAAATGGTTTTAATTAAATGGTTAAAATGTCTGCATTTGAGTATAATACTAAAAAATGATTCCTGGTTATTGTTGGATTATGAGTGAGGTTACCATGTGCTTCCTTTATATACAGGAGAAGAGTCAATGTATTTTTTTATATTTAAGTTCACTTCTCTTAGTCTTTGCCTGTAATCACAAGTGTTCCCTTTCTCCTCTCTGCTTCTAAAAAGGAACATAGTTTTTCACCTAAAATAGTAGAATAAAATTTCCAATGTATTCCATGTCCTAGAAAACAGGCCCTATTTTGACAGAATATCAGTTGCATAATTCATTCTTCACATAATTACATAATTCAAGCTCATTATTTAACTGTTCCCATATTTTAGCTGTATCTTTTTTGGTATATTTTCTTCCATAGCAACATGCTTCCTAGCTCTCCCACACCCATTTCTCTGTAGGAAGATGCCTCACAGGGTTTCCTTTGCATTTCAAACCACCAAGAAAGGAAAGAGCTGGAAACTTTGCAAACACTAGACCTGGGGAACCTTCTAGCATAGCCATTAATGGTCCCATGGTTAACTGGATTTTTGAAGGCTTACAAATTGCGAGACACGTGTTCCATGCTTTAGAGATAGGGTGGAATAATGGTTTTAAACATAGACGGCCTGAGTTTAAATCCTAGGTGTGGAATTTACTGTATCTGGAAGTCTACTGTTTTATTTAACATTTCTGTGCCTCAGTTTATTAGCCTAGAAAAGTAGGGATACTAGTAATACCCTAATAAGAATCAGAGCCACTGTTATCAAAGTGATTGGAATAATAATCATCTGGAACATAACAGAACTGCCCTTAGGGTTGTCACAGTTGTATATCTTTACAGAAGTAGACTGTCACATGCACATCCCACAGATTGACTGGTGGGTTCGAACAGCCAATTTTCCAGTTAGCAGCCAAGTCCTTTAACTACTGTGTTACCAAAGGCTCTTCCTAGCCTTGTTAGGAAGTTAAGGGGCACACTGTATGAGAATCACATAGCATCATCTAGAGCACATGGTAAGTACTAACTAGTAAGCTGTTACTACTAGCAAGGGATGACCTAATGATTTTTGCCAAATCACCTGACACACTTTATCACTAACACAATTCACTCTATCTTCCTTTGTTTCTGGTGGCCCCGTTTAACTAGCAATAAATGCCAATGGCACTTAACTGAACAAGTAATATCACAGGGCTCTGGTAGCCTAGTGGGTAAAGTGTCTCACTGCCATCCAAAAGACAGGCAACCTCCTCCCATGTGATGTATGCCTCTAAAAACCCACTAGACACCCACCTATGGGTCAATTCTATGACTTGATAGCACACAACAACCACAACAACAACAGTAATACCATAGGATGGTGAAACTGGAAAGGCCTTAATCCATTTAAGGTCTTGCCTTTTTAAAATGAAGCCACTGAAGCTCAGAGATAGTTAAGTGCTGTCAATTTGGTTCGGACACACAGTGGCCCCACATACAATAGACTGTCTGATCCCGCACCATCTTCACCTTGTTGCTATGTGTGAGCCTGTTGTTGCAGTTACTGTGCCAATCCTTCTCACGGGGGCTCTTCCTCTTGTCATTAACCCTCTACCACACATGATGTTCTTCTCCAGGGCCCAATCCATCCTGACAACATGTCTAATGAGTCTTCGAGAGTGTCTCACCATCCTTTCTTCTAAGGAGTATGCTGGCTGTTCTCCCTACAAGGCAAACGTGTTCATTCTTCTAGCAGTCCATGATATAGTCAATCTACTTTACTTGAATCCACATTCACACAGCTATTTCCAAAACTGATATTAAACACTCGAGTCTCCTTGTTCCTAAGCCAGGCACTAGACTGGACAAACCTGTTAACTGTAATATAGAAGAGTAAGTAGGCTATCCTCTTGTATCCACCACACTGGGAGGCCCCCTTTGCCATTGCTGTTGTTGTTAGCTGCCCTATAGGACTCATAGTGACCCTATGAACAACAGATCTGAACCTTGTCCTATCCTGCGTCATCCTCAAGATCTCAGATATGCACCAGCTCATAGGTTGTGTATTTCTAACCTCTCTAGATGGCCCCCTCCCTGCAGAATCACTAACAGACTGCTGTGGGATTTAAGGCACTCTCCAGGCTGTTGCTTTGGTGGTTGCCATGCCAACGAAATTAAACGGAAATGGAGTTTTCACATAGATTTTTTTTTTCTGGTAGAAGCTTAAAAGCCAGGATATAATTCTGATTGTTGAACCTTAAATGATGCACATTTTCAAGAATGTCACATAATAAGCAAAACACAAATATCTGCTCAAAGGCAGAATGAAGACAAGAATGAAACTGGTGACATCAGGGAGCTGGCAGCTAGCAGTGGAGAACAGATTTGCTACTTTAAGTCCAGTGAGAGCAAGTTTACACATATCCTTCTTGGGAGATGACGAAGCCCTGAATTTTAATAAATACAAATTTGTAAGTGAAATGGAGCTTTCTGAGGCCAACAGAAGACTTCTGAGTTCAGGCTACCTCCCTACCTGTACAACCAGGAATCTGACACTGGATTCCCATTGCAAGTTATTCATTTACACCTTAGTGGGTCTGCGATTAGTTCTGGAGTAGCTCTTTGGAAAATTCAGTCTACACATTTAATGTAGAGCAGTTTCTGAGTGGCACAAACATTAAGCTGCTAGTTAAAATGTTTGAGTCCAGACAGAGTTAACCAGGAAAAATAATCTTGGCTATTCCAATGGAGCACAGTTCTACTCTGGGATGCACGGACTTTCCATGAGCTGGAAATCACTTGAGGGCAACTGGTAGACATATGTATGTGTCAGGTTTTCATAAGTCAGAAAAAAAAAAATAAAGAAGCAAAGAGAGAAAGAGAAAACCAGCTGTTGCTCTAAGGTGATTTTGGAGTTAATTACAGTTGAAATAAACTCAGCGACCATCAACTGCCGATGAGTATAACATGGTACATTTATGCAATGGAATATTATAAAGAGGAATGAAATCTGATAAATGTCATAGCATTATACTGAGTGAATGAAGGTAGGCACTAAAGAACAGGTATTTTATGTCACTTCTATGAATATTTGTTGTTAATTGTTAAATGCCATCGAGACTCATAGAGGCCTTATGAACAAAAGATCTGAACCCTATTCTATCTAGAGTAGGAAAATGCCTATATACACAAGGCTTACCAGGGGCTGGGTGAAGAGGGAACATGAGTTAGGGACTTGGTGAAGAAGGAGCCTGAGTTACTGCTAATGGGGTTGGAGGTCCTGTTTGGGGTGACCGTAGCACAAGATTTTCACTGTTTTTGTTGGGTACTTTTTTTTTTCCTTTTTTTTTATTAATTTTAATGAACATTTACAGAGATCTTGGATTTTCAGTCATTGTTAATTCTTAATGTATTATCTTTTCTTTCTTTTTTTTCCTATATTTTATTAATTTTCATAAACATTTACAGAGATTTTGGGTTTCTATTCATTCATTGTTGCACTATTCTCTCTACCCTCCTCCCAGTTTGTTCTTGTCCAAATGCCACAGTGCTTGTCAAAGCCAGTTCTGATTAATCTTCTTTGTCAGTGTGTCCTTTGCCATTCCCTATCACTCCTCCCTGAGAGACACTTCACCCTGAGTCATAAGGAAAAGGGGATGGCGTATTCTCTTAGCTATTTCCTGCTGAAAAGGGACGCTGTGGGTTTCAGGGTGAAGATCTTCTCTCACTACTCTAAAGGGCCCCTTTGGCAGTAGGAAACACATAGACTATTATGGAGATTGATTTTGGAATTTAGATGCACTCTTATTGATTGTGCTTGGCCGTACATGTTCATATCCTTGAAGATGTATCATAGGGGTGTTGCAACCTAGAAGACCCAAATTTGACTAACAAGTTATAAGTACATGAGTCCAAAAATTATGGAAAAGTAAAAGAAAAGATTCTTTCATTGTTTTACAAACCCTCCCCCAGGTCCCCTCCACCATGTAGCCCTCGCTCTAGTCTCCTGTGATGACAGAAATACCTAGTTATATATCTCTTTTAAACAGTTTTCTCCCTCCTCTGTTTCAGTGCAGTATACATTATCGAACCCATCTTACTCAGTCTCTCCCCAACCCCAAGGACAGTCCCATTCTACAACAGTGGCATCATGTAATATTTGTCCTTTTGTGACTGGGATATTTCACTCAGCATAATGTTCTCCAGAGTCAACCATTTTGAATAATATTGCATGAGTTCCTTGTTTTTTAATGCAGCATAGTATTCCATTGTGCGAATATACTTTGAGTCAACTGCGACTCACAGCGAGCCTATGAATGACAGATCTGCACCCTGCCCTATCTGGTGCCATCCTCACCACCTATGATAGACTTGAAGCCGCTTGGTACGGTCGACGTGTCAGTACATCTTGTAGGTCTTCTCTTAACTGATTCTCCACCTCTCCAAGCAGCACAACATGCTGTTGTTGCATACCATCGAGTCTGAACCGACCCATAGCTGACCCTCCAGATAGTTTTTAGAGGCAATTAATCTCATGGAAGGAGACTGTCTATCCTTCTTCCCCCAAGACGCAGCTGGTAGATTCGAACCGCTTGCCTTTGGGATTGCCGCACAGTTTCATATCAATAGGTCACAAGAGCTCCCTCAATGTCATTGAACTGTCCACTACAGCTGAAATAATAACTTATTTAAATATTTCTTTTACTACAATAAAACAAAAGGTAAAATCAGTGATGAAATGGGTAAAAAAGAAACCTCTGCAGGGGAAAAAGAAATCTCGAGAGCAAGATGCATAAAATAAGTGCGCAGATGAACAGAACCAAACTTCAATTTTAAGAAGAAAAGCCAAACTTTCACCTGGTTTTCAGATTTCAGGAACTGCATTAGACGTTTTCGTACACAAGTTTTGTGTTTGCTTCTTTCAAAACTGATTTAGCAGGGTCCCTCCCTCACAAGTAACCTGCTTTAGAAGGAGACTCTCCCTTTCTCAGGGGAAGCGGGCTTGCCCCGAGAAAAGGAGGGTCAGCGGAAGCGGGCATGCCCAGGGAAAAGGAGGGTGTAGTAGGTGTAGAATTGTGTTGCTTTAACTATTCATCCATAATCCATACATGTTCTTAGATTTAGTTCTGATATTTAACTTAGCGCCAGGACACCAGGCTAGCAAGGCTCTCTAGGTTAGTTATTTTGGGACATTCTCAGTTGCTAGAATCAAGGGCTCTCAATATAAACACCCAGACCGTCCTGCAGGCAGATTTTCAAAGAAGATGCTTGGCCAAGCTTCATCTCCCTTCACACCCACACTGCCCGCTCCCCAGTAACTAACTGTAAAGCGCAGAAAGCTTGCCAAGGCCTGCAGAAGCGCGGCGCCTCGGAGCCCCTCTCGCGTCTCCACTTGGTCCTCCAGAACGATCGGCTCATCTCCCGGCGATGCGGGTGCAATCCTGAGCCAGATCCCGCTGCTGGCTGGGGGAGGACGCTCGGCCCATCGGCGGCTCAGCAGAGCCGGAGGGTCACCCCAGGGTCCCGACTCCGGGTCCACGCGCCCCACG
>NW_006399824.1:13498290-13514780 GCF_000299155.1 Elephantulus edwardii | reverse complement strand
GGGAGCGGGCCCGGCTCAGCCTGATTTACGGCTCTGCTGAAAACCGCTTCGCTCCCGCAGCAGCAGCACCGGCCGCGGTAGCAGCAGCACCAGCTGCAGCCGCAGCAACAAGTCTGGTAAGTGGCGGCCGCTGGGCATGTGCGCCCGCGGCCCGGCCCTGGGGTCACGATGCGGCTCAGAGCCGGGGGCCGGCCGGGACTGCCGGTGCGGGGATCCCCGTTCCGGCAGCCCCGTGGGGAGTTGAGGGAGCCGGCATCTCGGCCCCCACGCGCAGGAACTCGTGTGCGCATAGATCCACTCTGGCACCGGCGGGCAGAGATAGAGAGGACTGAGACCCCTGAGGCTGGGCGGGCCCCTGCCGACCTGTCCTGCTGGTGCAGGAGATGGGTTCTCCACCGTGCAAATTAGGGTTCTCCACCAACTCTGGGCATTTGGTTTCCACTGGGCCCATTGCAAGCCTCCGTGCCCCAGGGTGCGTGGTTTTCCATTTCTCCATCCAAGGATGGAGATGCCCGGCTCCCGCTGCTTGTAAGAATCCTGACCTTCCTTCTTTCACCTCATAACGGTGGTTTCTGGCCCTGCACTGGCCCAAGGTTTGCCTCGCACCCTAGAAACCCAGCAGTTAAACAGCCTGGTGCAGCACAGAAAAAGGTTCTCTCTTTAGAGCCCAGGAGGAGGCTTATGGACCTGGAAGCGTTGCCTGCCCAGCTTAACTATCTGGGGACTGTTCACACCCCTCCTTATAAGAGATTGAGAGTCAGTAACAACACTTTCCCATCTGAGACCCCAGCTCTTTGGAGGACCAATGCTTGCTGCGTTTCAGTGGAGACCATTCTTGGAGGGTTAGATCTGCTCAGCTTGCAGAATCGGGTTGCTAGCAGTCATCTGTTGCTAGGGCTGAGATAATAAATTCCTACAAGGACATGAACTTCCTGTTACTGAAGGAGTTCCGCTCCTACCTGGTTCAAATGAGAGCCATCTCTAGAGGTGGTCCTGTTAAAAACAGAATCAGACACAAGACAAATGCATCCACAACTCTTAAAATAAAATCTGGCCATCGCTGTTGCCCCACTTATGTCAGGTGATATTTATTACACTGGACCCCCAAATTTCAGTAAAACAAGAGCACAGGGAGGTCATTGTTTCGGTAATACATAGACTGATGCCATCGCGGCATTATTAAAAGACAAAATGAACGGTACAGATAGCTGTGGTTGAAACATTTTTAATATGCCTAATGCCACTGTACCTGGGTTGTACTTGAGGAAAGATTGCTGAGTTTGCTCTCTTAGGACCTATTTTGACAATTCGTGTGTATTTTCCTCATTTTTGTAGTATATATTTATCAAGATTGTATCAGTAAAATAGGGCACAGTTTTATAATTCCTGTCCTGAAATCCAGAGGGCAGGAAACTTGAATTCCATATTGGTATTTATTCTTTTCCATCTGAGCATGGATTAATGATTTTACTTCCATGGTCCCATGTTTCCCCACCTTTCTTATCTTAGTCATGGGTCAGAATTTTTTTTCCTGGGGAGGTTAGTAAATAGTTTTGATTTTATGGGCTGCAGCGCCCCTGGTCTCAGTAAGCCAGTTTTGCAAGCTGTCACAAAAGCAGAAACAATACAGAAGTGAGCGGATGTAGCTGGATTTGGTTCATAGGTTCTAGGTCTTAATTTTAATATCTAAAACGTCATTTGGAATTCCAAGCCTTTGCCTTCATGAAAAAGACTCGTAGCTGACTCTCCAGTGGGTTATAAGGGAGGAGATCGCCCGTCTCTCTCTGCTTTGGAGCAGCTAGTGGATTTGAACTGCTTGTCTATGGGTTGGAAGGAGTGCTCCTTAGCACTAGGCCACCAGAGATCCCTCATGGGAGGCAAGAAGCAACAGTCATTTTAGTAGAATCTTTAAAGGCAACGTGTAAACAGTGTGATTTTTGTTTTCTCCCCTTGACCAGGACTTTTAGAGTAATGCAACAGAAGGCTTTTGAGGAAAGCCGATATCCCTGGCAGGAGTCCCTTGAGAATGTTGCTGTCTGCCTGCCCTTCCGCTGCCCGAGGTGTGGTGATCACACCAGGTTTCGAAGCCTGTCGTCCTTGAGGGCCCATCTGGAATTCAGTCACAGCTACGAGGAAAGAACCCTCCTGACGAAATGCAGCCTCTTTACGTCCATCAAAGACACAGACCTGGTCACTGCCTCGGAACCCCTGAAGCCGGGGAAGCTGCAGAGCAGTGGCCACGTGGTGAAGCAGAGACCGAGCTATGTGAACCTGTATAGCATTTCCCATGAGCATTCCAAGGACAGGAAGCCATTTGAGGTGGTGGCCGAGAGGCCCGTATCCTACGTGCAGGCCTACACGGCAGTGGGCCTGCGAGCAGACTCGCTGGAAGGACCTCGGGCCAGCCCCGGACTCCCCACCTCGGACACCAAAGCTGCTTTCGAGGCACATGTCAGAGAAAAGTTCAACCGCATGGTGGAGGCAGTGGATAGGACCATCGAGAAGAGAATCGATAAACTCACCAAAGAGTTGGCCCAGAAAACGGCCGAACTGCTGGAAGTGCGTGCAGCTTTTGTGCAGCTGACACAGAAGAAGCAGGAGGTTCAGAGGCGGGAGCGGGCCCTGAACCGGCAGGTGGATGTGGCCGTGGAGATGATCGCTGCGCTCCGGCAGCGCCTGACGGAATCCGAGGAGGAGCTTCTTAGGAAAGAGGAGTAAGTGGCGTGGAAACAGGTAGTAACTCTGTCTGTTGGTTAAGGTATTGCTACCCCCTACCCTGCCTACAGAGAGGAAGACCCTCGATGAGATGGATCGATTCTGTGAGTGGAGTGGGGGGAATGAGTGTGTTGGAGACCTCGAGGTTGGCACAGGATAGAACGGCAGTTAGGGCTCTTGTACATAGGGTCTCTGTGGGTTGCTATGAGTCCCAAGCGACTTGATGGCACATGACAACAACAACAACAACCCTACCTACAAACTCTGGGGGTTTGAATCCAGCAGGTGCTCAGTGGGAGAAAAGTGAATGATCTCCCATGCAGTTTACAGCCTCTGAAAACCACTGGAGGACCAGCTGACAATGTATAACCACTACCCCAACCACACACACCGAGCAGTATACTTTAAGCAGGAATCAGTTTTTATTATTTGACTATGCTTCTTACTTATAGATTTAAACCCCAAAAACAAGGTTGGGTTGCCCCCCCCCCCCTTGGTTTAGTTAAAACTTAGCAGAGACAAGGTTTTTAATATAATGGACCCTCCTTGTGCATGGTCTGCAGTCTAGTTGGCAGGACATCAGCCACTGAAAACCCCATGGAGCACAGTCCTGCTTTGACACATTGAGGGTCTCATTGAGTTGATGTCAGCCTGTCGTGGTAGTGTCCATTCTGCAGCTGGCAACATCCAAATGAAAATGGATCATTTCTCCTTTGGAAGGTATTAACTACACATGATTTTAAGTTGCTCCTCTCTGTGAGCAAGGAGTTGGGACTGTGTTATTTGTGGGACCCTATCCCGTTTTCAGCTGGTAAGACAGTTCAGTGTCGTAAAAAGGCAGATAGAACCGTGCTGGGTGGTCCATTCCTTCTCCCACCATCTCCATGTTGTAAAAGTCTAGAACGTGTGATGCTAGCTTATTCAAATGTCGAAATTTGCTCCAAATGTAAATAAAAAATTGACTTGCATACTTTTGACCCCTTGTTAATTAAATGCCAGTAGCTGAAAACCCCAAAACGCCAAACTTGACACTAAGAATTGTGTTTGGTTTTTGGGTTGTTGGGTTTTTTTTTTGGTTGTTGTTTTTTTTAAGCTGAGAATCCATGTAGCTCTAATTTATGTGTGGAGGAAGCAAGCGCCAGGAAACTCAGATGAAAGCTTTTTCCAATACTGTTGTGCTCCAGTGACTTACGTTTGAATATTTTCTCCTTTACATAAAATCATATGTGGTGATGCACCGCGTGCATAGAGTTATAGAGTTTGACACCTGCTTTTCACAAGTTGTGGAAGTCACTGCTTTAAAATGATCAGACGTGGAGATGCGGGTTCTTACAAATAAGCGCAAACACTTCAAACTAGAACAGTCTGTGTATCAAGGCCACATATATCCCAAATGTCGACTCTTGGCTTTCATTTTAAATAAAGGTCAGAATTCATGGTATCAAAGGACATAAAAACTGTTAGACTAGCACATCCTAGCAGGTAAGTTTTCAAATAATTTAACATTTATTTTAGAGATTGATTTTATTTCATACTTTCTTTGCCCTTTGGCACCCCTCTGTCTTGTGTTGACTCTTAAAATACGGTAATTAAGGCTTCTTGCATTTGATACGAAGATGAGAAATCCTATATATTAAAGAGATCACTTGCTATCACTAAATGCTTACATTCTATCTGGAGGGAAAGTCTGCCCTGCTCAGACTAGACAGTTTTTAATTACATAGTTAGGATGTATTTGAATAAACCACAGATGTACTTTGCTCCGAGGGAAAAGATCTTTAATGAGAAATGTGTCTATCTTGGCTTCTGGTGCTGCTGGTTGGAAGTTAGTGACTTGTGATGTTAGAGCCACCAGGATAATCACTACTGGAAAAATGACAGAAGGGCCGATGGAAAAAGGACTGTGTGTATGAAGGGCAGAGCTTGGAAAGAATACTTTGGTTCCAGACCCATGAGCTCAAAAGGGCACAGAATTTTTACTGATTTGTTAGTTACAAAAGTAATAATTAACTTGGGAATTGGGGTAGTGTTAGCAAGGTTTGTAGAAGTCAATACAATGAGTGAGAAGACTGCATGGTTACCTAGGTTATTAAGAGTCTTACTATTGTTTTTCTGTGCCCTTGACTCAACTATGACTAGTAGCAACCCTGTGAACAACAGCTCTGAATCTTGCCCTATCCTGTGCTATCCTCACCAGTTCCAACATGCTCAAGTCCATTGTTACAGTCACTGTGCCAGTCTATCTTGTGGACAGTCCTCCTCTCTCTCCGACTCTACCTTTCCCAGCATGATGTTTTTTTACGCAGACTGGCCCTTCCTGACAACATGCCCAAAGTATGTGAGATGAAGTTTCACTGTCCTTATAAGGATCATCCTTAGATGCACTTAGCAAAAAAACAATGAAATAATATTATTTGTATTATACTTACAATAATGCAATGAAATAATAATGGGCCATGCCTAGACCAATGATAGTATCTCATGAACCTCATAATACAGTGCTTTCATCTGGGAACCAATTGGAAAAGTCTTAGGTGTTTTAATATACAGACATGTTCGCTGATCCTTTAAAGATGGCTGTTGTGAAGTTCTATGCATGTCTTTCCAGGAACTTACTGAGCACATGAAGTTAAATGTACTTTAAAACACACACACACACACACACACACACACACACACACACACACACATATATTTATAGATAGAGAGCTAGTGATTTTTTCAAGTGAAATTGTCATGTGTCGTATTCTGACACTTGTGTAGAGAGTTTATATCAAAGACATCTTTTCATGCACTAAATAAACAATTGCCATCCTTTTGACTGTTGCATAGTACTTCATAGTATGACAGCATCATGATTTATTGAACCACTTTGCAATGAATGAATTCTTGATTTTGTTCCATTTTTCTCCAGTATTAAAATTAGTGCTTCAGTTAATATACTTGTACACATACTATTTTTGGTACATTTATCTCTGTACATTGTTGTAAGGATATTTGAGCATAAATGATAAGTTCATTTTTCATGTATCCATTTAGGGTTATCAGAAAATAGTGACATTAAAAATAGTTTGAATAAGAAAAATAAAATTAAATGACTGACATTTTAAAATATAACATAAATAGAGCCCTTCTTTTTTAAAGCCTTCATCTGTAGTCAGCTCATCCTTTTCTCCATTCAAGCCTCAAATAATCACTTTCTGTGTGTTTGAGATGGGATGAAAGGGTCTTATTTCCAGACACTGAAGCCCTTGGTCTGAGAGAGTGTCTGTGGACAGCACCCTCAGTGTCTTGCCAGGCCCTTCCCATCTAAATGGGCTGCCAAGTGAGCCAGCTGCCCTCTGCCACCCTGCTGATAGCTGAGTTGATGTGACTAAGCTGGTGGCCCAGGCCATTCCCTTTCTCTTTTCACCACTCATTTGGGGTCTCGCCCAGAGCTGTGTCTTCCCTCAAATAGGTGACCCTCGTAGAAAACAAGACCGAGTTGGATCAAAGCTGTGTCAGGAGCTGTTCTCCCTTGTTAAGCCAGTGACAGTCCAGATGAATCCGACTCACGTGATACAGAGAACAACTGTGCCCCATTGAGCCTTGAGGCTGGGACTTTTGGAAGTATATCACCAGGCCATTCTGAGGCACCTCAGGGTAGACTGGAATGTTCCTTCTGGTTCTTTTGGTTAATAAGTCAGCACTTAGATGTTAACATTACTACCTGACTGCCATTGAGTTGGCTGTAACTCATAGTGACCCAGGTTTCAGAGGCTGTATATCTGGTTGGGAGAAGACTGCCCGCCCAGCTCACGGGGAGTGGCTGATGGATCCCAGTTGCTCCAGGAGTGTCACCTTTGGGTTTACAATACAATTTGTGAGTTAGTGCACCACCAGAGTTCCTACTAAACACTCCCAAATGAGTTCTCAAGGCCCCTTTGAGAGAGAAAGTACCTGGTTAACGTTCCATCAGAAATTAATTAAACTTGAACTCTTTGGAGCACAAAAGATAGTTTTGGTTTTGTTTTTAAGGTACTGATGTCTCGTATTTTAACATCTTTTAAGATTTTGTTGCTTATGGATCTTTTCTTCAGCTTTATTTCTTTTAAATGGAAAAAAAAAAGACTCCAGGGATGATTCTTCACCGAGGCCCTCTGTATAATATGCCACGGTGGCCTTGGCTGGTAACTTTGTTACGGAAGAGGTGTTTTGAATTGGCAGTATTTTTAATTTATAAGCCCATTGTAACTCGGAAAAGAGGTACTGCATACATATGTATGCAGTGCAAATCCAATAAGGAAGTTGCTCATCCTCTGTACAAAGTCAGTGTAACTTTAAAAGTCCCATTGAAACAGGTATCACTTATTCAAGGGTATTCAAGACAGGTAATCAGGTAAATCAATCCTGGCTGATGCTGCTGACAAGTATCCCTTAACAAGAAAGGACACTCTTAGATCGTAGCAGAGTTCCTGGCTGAGCTAATGTCTTGGGTTTGGAGACCCTCACAGTAATAATTAGTTACTTATGATGTGTAGACTGGGTTTAGAAGAGGCTGTGGTACTATAGCTAATGTTAGATGGATCTTGGCAGAAAGCAGAGAGTACCAGAGGAATGTCTATCTGTGTTTCATGTTTCATTGACTATGCAAAGACGTTTGACTTGTGGATCACAACAAACTGTGCCTGACCCTGAGAAGAATGGAAATCCCAGAATATTTGATTGTGCTTATGCAAAGCCTATACTTGGACCAGGAGGCAGTAGTCAGAACAGAGTGAGGAAACACTGCATGGTTCAAAATCGGGAAGGGTATACACCAGGGATGTGTCCTATATCCATACCTTTTCAATCTATGTACAGAACAGATTATCTGGGAGGTTGGCACATTAGGAGAAATGTGGCATTGGGATTGGAGGTAGACTTATCAACAATTTGAATTATGTAGATGGCACAACCCTGATTGCTTGAAACTGAGGAGGATCAGAAGTGCTTGCTGCAGAAGGTCAAGGACTGCAGTCTTCAGCATGGATTGAAGCTCAACATGAAGAAAACAAAGATTCTCACCACTGGGCCGGTTGGCAGCATCCTGATAGATGGTGAAAGGATTGATATTGTTAACAGCTCTAGTTTGCTTGGCTCCACAATCAACACACTTGGTACCAACAGTCAGGCAATTAAAAGACAAATTGCATTTGGAAAACTTGCTGCCAGAGACCTCTTCAAAGTACTCAAGAACAATGATGTCGGTTTGGAGACTAACGTGTGCCTGATCCAGGCTATAGTCTGCAATTTCTTGCTGTGCATCAGAAAGCTGGACAATGATTAGGGATGATAGAAGGAGAATTGAAACCTTTGACTTGTGGTGCTGGAGAAAAGTATTCAGTGTACTGTGAACTGCTAGGAGAACAAACGGGTTTGTCCTAGACAGGTTGAGACCTGGCTGCTCCTTGGAGACAAGGATTCTGAAGCTTTGTCTGACATACTTTGGACATGTTGCAAGGCGGGACCAGTCCTTAGAGAGGGATGTCATGCTTGGGAGGTTGGAGGGACAGCGCAAGAGAGGAAGACCCTCGTTGAGATGAATTGACTCGGTGACTGGAGTAATGGGGGGTTAGGTGTGTCAGAGACAATACCATTGGCACAGAATAGAGCAGTTTAGGGCTGTAGTACATAAGGTCTCTATGAGTGGCAGGAAACTCATAACAACAACAACAACATTCTTTGCTGTAGAATCAGAACTTACTCATAGCTGAACAAACCCCTTGGGTTTCCAATATTGTCAGTAGGTTGAGAGGAGATTGTCCATCTTTTTCCTGTGCAGTGGCTGCCAGAACTACCAGAGGCAAAATTTTACTTTTCTATGATACTAATGATGTTGTGTGTGCATTCTGTTGATTTAGCTTTATTCGAATGGGTACATGTATAGATCTTTTCCAGCCTGGTGGTCAGGCAGCTGTATGAAATTTCTTGGCACAGTTAAGAGACGTCTTCAAGGGTTGTACCCTTTTGTTGAGATCTGCCAGTTCACTTTCCATCAACTCTTGAAGCTTTGTTTTTTATTGATTTCTTCAGCACAGCTTGGGCTTTTTTCTTTAGTACTCCAGTTCTTCATCATATACTCCTTTCTAAAAAGGTTGAACATCAACAAATTCTATTGCAATGGTGACTAAATTCTCCAAAGACAGGGTAGAATATACCTGAGAACATTCCAAAGCTCAGACTCAGAGCAATGTGAATAAATGCTTTAAGTTACACTTTCATGTTGGCCAAACCTTAAAGGATAAATTTTTTTGTGCAAAGGCTGTACCAAGGGAGTGAGAAGAGTGAGATTTGCACTGATGACAAGTGAAGAGTGATGTTGGAAGGACAGCAGGCAGGGAGTTGTTGTAACTGACCTCTCAGGGAACCATGTCGTTTTGTTTATTATCATTATGATTTGAGTTTACGTTAATAGAGCAAATTGTTAATCCATTCAGCTGCTCTTGCACATACTGCTTGGTGACATGGATTACAATGTCTGCATTATAGCATCAGTCTTCCACTATCTCTCAGTAGTCTTGTTTCCGTTCATCCCTACATCCTCTCCTTTCCTACCCCCTGAATTTTATCCTTGGACACATGTTGCCCTGGGATCCTGTGTGGTTGGATGTTTTAAGTTCTGAGTGTCTATTTGGTGTTATAGATCTCTTTGTTGCTTGGTTGAAAGCTGTGTTATGGGGGAGTGTTCAGTTCCAGTCTCAAAAGGTGGTGAAGGATCATAGTTTCAGAGGGTCCACTAGTCTCTGTTAAGTTGGTAAGCCAGCTTGTTAATGCCATTTTGAGTTTTGGTCTGTATTTATCTCCTATGCTATCCAGGACCTTCTGTCTGCGATCTTTCAAAGAAATTAACAGTGATAGCTGAGCTCCGTCTACTTCTTCTGGTCTGAGGGCCATGGAAATGGAGGATTCCTTGGTCTCTTGGTGTCATGAATATGAATCTTTTATTTTTCTTCTTTGCTCCAGACAGGGAAAGACCAATGGCTGAAGCTTGGATGACCAGTGAACTTAATTGTAGAGCTGAAAGATACTCCACGTCCCCAGTATAGCACCTCAAGAAAAAAAGTCTGGATCTGTGGAGTGACTCACCAAGAGAAAAGAGCTTAGTAGCAGAGCTCACACTGGAACTCAAATTCCCTCTCTGCTGAGTGCTTTTTACCATTAATTCACTGTCTCCCAGCCAGGATTTTGCAAATCTGATATTGGTCCAAAGCATAAAGATTAATGCAGTGCTGAATCTGTCCATTTGGGGCTGATCTTGTATGTTAGCCTCATAACCATGGCCATGATAATATCCTTCCAGAACAATCAGCCCAAAGGTTTTCATTTGAGTCCCTAATATTCTTGCTGAGCCAGGAGAGGGTATACTCCACTCCCAGCCTATGATTGAGCCTCTTTATGATCTCATCTTGTCATTTCCATCCTCCTCCCTGTGGGCTATGAATCTGAGAGGTGGAGCGTGAATAAGGATGATAGAAGAATTGATGCCTTTGAGCTGTAGTGTTAGAGAAGAGTACTGGATATCCCATGGATGGCCAAAAGAACAGACATATATATGTCTTGGAGAAAGTGCAGCTAGGGTGCTCTTTGAAGGCAAAGATGATAAAGCTTTGCTTCACATACCTTGGGCATGTTATTAGGAGAGGCTATTCCTTGGAGATGGACATCATGCTTGGAAAGGCAGAGGTTCAGTGAAGGAGAGGAAGATCCTCAACTAAGTGGATTGACACAGTGACTGCCCCAATGGGCTCTTGTGTATCAGGAAGTGTGAGGATGGCACAGGATAGGACAGGGTTCAGATCTGTTGTCCATAGGATCACTATGAGTTGTACTCAACACGATGACACCTAACAACAACAACAACAATAAGAGATGTAATGTGTTTTGCTGGTTCTTTGTCAGTTGTCCTGTGTGCCTCAGATCATCTAGAAGAAAAACTTTCTTGTGGGCCTATGGAGTGTGCAGTACTGTTCTAAAGTCCATTCATTCATTGCTGAACCAAACAAGTCCATTTCCTGCCTACAGAGAGCCTGAAGACTAAAAGAGAAAATAAACATTAGACAGATCCTTGCTAATAAGAGTTGCCACCAGGCTGGCCCAACTTACAGTGACTTCTTGTGTAGAAGAACGAAGCATCACCTGCACTTCCTCTGTCTCCATGATCATGGGTGTGTTTGAGTCCATTGTTGTGTCTCTTATGTCAAACATTATTACTAGAGATGTGACCATTTGGACAAATAGGGACATCCTGAGCTGAAAAGCTCAGAGACCACAGCTTTCAGAAATTTAAGTGTCTATCCAAAGCTGGCTATGGAATGCTGACCTTTACAAGGTAAATTTGATGCAGTAACTTTTTTAACACAACTGAAATGTCTTCTGTTTAATTGCATCATCTTCATGGTCTTCACTCAACCAAAGCATTGAGTGGCTAACCTGGTCTGCAGATTTGACCATAGCTAGAAAGCAGGGCAAGTAAAACTCTTGTTAGATATGGTGCATTGGGGAGCAGTATGGAGTCTGTTTGCTCTAACTGTCAATACAAATGGGAGTCTTTCTTTCCTCTCTTGGTTCCATGCAGACTACTAACTGGCAGAGAATAAACCAGGTGTCGGGCATGTACTCTTACAGATGGCTCCAGGATTTGGAGACATTGCTAATTTTTTTCTTCCCTCCTTTCTTCCCCCTTCGCTGCTCTCCTTCCCTATCTTGTATCTCTCTTCTCTCTTCTCTCTCTCTCGCCCTTCTTTTTTTTTACCTGAGAATCTTAGAAAATGCTCATTCCCTTAGAATAAAAAAATACTTTTAATTTTCCATTAATTATTTTATCTCAGTGAGAAAAAAAGGACCCATTTATTGAAAGAAGGAAAAATACTTTTAAAAAGGAAATTTGAGACAAAGGACTGGCAAATGGCTCTCTGTGACGTGGCTCCAGACGTTTGTATGGGACACAGATTCTGCCCCTGGTGCCCTGCAGAGGCACACACTGACTGCGAGCTCCAGGGTGGCATTCAGGCTCTCAGGGCTCAGAGAAGGTCGACTCCAGCTCTAAGACTTGCCTCATGGCTGACATTACGGTCTGCCTGAGGTGCTCTGTGATCAATAGCTAGACTATTTTTAGCCAGAGGTATTTTTATCATTACATATACCTCTGAAAAGGTTCATAAATCAGCCATGTAAAATGAAATTTCAATAACTTGATAGAGACTTGCCTTTGGGAGAAGCAGCTGATGTTAATAGAAAAGAGGCATCAATTTTAGATCCTACCCCCATCCCTTACAGTTGGTTCAGACTCGACAGTACATAACAACTTGTTTGAAAAAAGAAAAGCCTATAGATCTGTTGTTGTGTGCTGTCAAGTCAGAACCGACTCATAGCTGACCCTCCAGAGGGTTGTTAGAGGCAGTAAATTGCGCAGGAAGAGATTGCTCATCCTTCTCTCATGGAGCAGCTGGTGGATTTGAATCCAGTGCCTTTGAGATTACAGTGAAGCTACTTACCACTTTGTAGAGATTTCAGTTGGAGATGAAGTTGCATATTATATACATTCCTCAGAAAGCTGTTGAATGCTTTTGGCATCTTAGATTCATCCACCATAATGAAGAATCGGAATAACTAGCTGACCTCACTGACTTTGCAGTCTGATGGGTGAATAGCCAAACTCTGCAGAGTTTATGCTGAGAAAGGGTCCACTGTCTGTGGGAGAACAGAGAAAGTCTCTGAGTCCTACTTGGGGGTGTCAGGGAAAACCCTGAGGTTAGAGGGACACCTCAGGATGGGTTCTTGGGAAGAGGTGAGAGAGTTAAAACCCAAGTTGCTGGGTAAATGTTCACTGAACAAACACACAATAAAATATTATTTTTAAAATGTTTGAGTGTGGTGGCCACTTTGTGTGCCAGTGTTATACTGAACTCTCAGAATGATTCTGAGGGAAAATAATGGGTTGATTGATGCCATTATTCACAAATTTAGTAAACATTTATTGAATGCCACCCAGTCTTGGGCAATGTTGGTGGTTCAGTGGTAGAATTTTCTCCTTCCATGGGAGACTCCGGTTTGATTCCTAATCACTACTTCTCAAAAGCAGCCATCATTCAGTGGCTATGTGTACGTTGCTATGATACAAAGCAGGTTCGGGTGGAATTTCCATACTAAGATGCGCAAGAAAGGCTGTCGATTTACCTCTGAAAATCAGCCTATTACAGACCCATAGGTCACAGTGGTTTGGATTCTAATGGCCCAGGCCACAAGCCATCATGAAGACAGCACAGACCTGAGCAGCATCTTAAAGAATATTTCAGGTTGATAATCTTTGTTGTAAGGCCAGTGAATCTTCCTAGCTCTTCTGCATTCATGCTATTCCAGATGAGTTGTTTTATTTGAAGTATAAGATCCAAGCCATGTATTTTCATTTGCTTCCTATGCATCTGAAAGTTGGACAGTGACTAAGGATGATGGAAGAAGAATCAATGCCTTTGAATTGTGGTGTTGAAGAAGGATATTGAATATTGATCTTTTGCATTGTCAAAAGAGCAAACATGTTCGTCTTGGAGGAAGTACAAGCAGGGATCTCCTTAGGGGAAAGAAGGATAAAGCTTTATCTCACACTTTGAGTATGTCCTTGGAAAAAGGTGCCATGCTGGGAAAGGCAGAGGGTCAGAGAAAAAGAGGAAGACCTCAACAAGAAGGTTTGACGCAGTGACGATGTGATGGGCTCGGGCATGGCAGAAACCATATCGATGGGAAGGAGGGCGAGGTTTAGATCTGTTGATCATAGGATCACTATGAGTAGTAGTCAACTCAATGACATATTACAACAACAATAACATGAAATACAGCCTCCTGTAAATATAGAGTAGGAAAATGGAAGGACATTCTAATAGCCATTTCAGATAATCGTATATATTGTTCTTGGACATTGTACCAATATTCAACCAGTAGTGATTTCCTAAGCTTTAACTGCAATGTGGAATCTGAAACCTTGTCAATTAACATTTCATCCTCTCTTGTAATTCTGTCTTGAAATCCTCTGCTTAATCTTGTACTTTAACTTGATATTTTACCAGTTGGGATATAATTATTATAGTTGTAGTACAAACAAAATGTGATTGAACTTTTTTCCTTTCCATTTAATAATTCCCAAGACTCTTTGAGAAGGAAGGAGGGAAATAAATATTTATAGATCCTGGTTGTACTGACTAAACAAGTAGGGAAGAGGGATCTGAAGTCAACATCTCTAACACTATAGTTAGTCACTTGGTTTTGATACTGTTTTCTTCTAGTAATGACACCTCATGACAATCTCAGAATGAGGAACTTTTCCAATGCTATGTATATTCGTTAAAACAAAATCGCTTTAAATCATCGGAACTATTTGAACGATTTTTTAAACACCAATGTGAAACATCCCCACCCTGAAATTAGGTTAGCATTGGTACCAAGTTGGTTGAAAATACAAGAGCATTATAGTGTTTCAGCTTAAGGGCATAAGATAATTGCATGAGGAATATGAGAAAAAGATCCTTTTTTTCCTGAGACAGAACACTTCACAAACAGCTTGGAACATTAATATTAATTTTATACATTTTCTATGAAACGGGTAGCAAATATTACATGACTTTAAAATACAGTAACAATCTTATACTGTGCTGCAGTCAGATTTGCTCTCTTGCTTCTGTGATGTTAATCCTGGGAGATTAAGCTGTCAAGTGTTAACTGTCTTTCTATATGCTGTGCTGTGTGTTCAAGAGAACCCAGGAATTTTAAGTATGCACAGAGAAAAAAAAAGACTGAAAAAAATTTCGCCAAGATGTTGACAGTAGTTTCCTCTGAGCCGCAGGATTATAGGTCACTTCTGTTTTCTTCCTTATCTGTTTGAATATTAACTATAGCATATATTTATTGAATATTACATGTCAAATATTGTACTGAGCCTTGAGTGTAAATCAAAGAATAAATGACTCAATCCTTGCACATTTGGAGCCCCCACAGGGTCAGTAGTTATGTTTATAATAATTAATATAGGTAACAATTTTGTAGGCAGATTAAAAAAACAGTAAATAGCATACGCCAATACTAGTTGAGAAAATAGGAGATCTGAGGGTCTAGTGGTAAGGAGTTGTGCTGCTAACTCAAAGGCACGTGGTTCAAGTCCACTAGTTGTGGGCAGTCTCCTGCGATTTACAGCCTCTGAAAATCTGCTGGAGAGCCGGCTATGAGTCTGTTCTGATGCAGTGGTACATAAAACAACAGTTGGTTAAAAAAAAAAAGGGGGGGGGGAAATACCTATTCTTTCTCCTTTGTATTGTTTAGGATGAGAGGTTTTAGTTGTTTTCTCTATAAATGTGATGTAGAGATTGCTTGGTGATTCATTTATCCTATAGTCCAGCCTATCTCAGCAATGGGACGGACTAAATAAATTAAGCCTTCACATTGCAGAGAGAGCTCTGTGGCCTCTTTATTTTGAAACAATAGGTTGCCTCCTAAGTAGCCGGAGGGTGCTTCCACCTGCACTGGGTGGGGTAGGGTGGGGTGGCGTGGTGGTGGAAGGGGCCACTCTCCAGCCCCAGGGGATCTGCAATGTTCAGAGCTTAGGATGTTTTTCAGGAAGGCTTCATAGTTAATACAGCCATTGCTGTCCTCATGTCCTGCCAGGACAGGCTCCACCTCCTCCTCAGTCATCTTCTCTCCCAGCATGGTGAGGACATATCTGAGCTTTGCTTCCGTGACTTTGCCGTTTCCCTCCTTGTCTAACACCCGAAGCCTTCCAAGTAGTCCTCATATGTGCCTTGGTCCCGGTTCTTGGCCACTGCTTAAATCATGGGAAGGAAAGTCTCAAAGGCCACTTGCCGGGACTTTAACTCATCACTCTTGGGGTTCCCAGGGCTTGAAGCACTTGGGGGTTGGTGGAGTTCTGGCCCAGGGACCTCATCACATCCCCACACTGACTGTACAGGATCATGCCATCACCTACTCGGTCAAACAGCTCAAAGGCTTCCTTGAACTCCTCCAGTTGGTCCTTGTTAAATTCCATCACCACTTTGGAGAGATCGATGTGGGGGGGGGGCGGTGGTGGTCCTGGGGTTTTTCAGGAGCAGGAGAGCAGCTGGCTCAGCTTTGGCCTTGGCTGAAAGGGTTCCGAATGCTGGCTTCACAACGGGCTTTGAGGTAGCAGGGCCCGCTGGTTTCTTCACAGGAACATCTTTCTTGGGAGGCTGTGCTGCTAACTCTTACTACTGCTGTGAGTTTTCTGGGGTGGAAATCCACTGGTGGCTCCATGGGCGCTACCAAGGTGGGTGGTCTCCTCCCATGTGATTTGCAGCCTCCAAAACTCAATGGAACATTAGCTGTGAGTTGACTCAGACTGCATGGCAATGAATATGGATAATGTTGAAAAGGTAAAGTAGTAGCCCTTTTTCCTAGATGACATTTTCAGTGGTGCTTTTGAACTGTGCAAAATGTTGTTTCAAAAGGCTCTCACCTGTAACTTAGAACCAGGAAAAGAGCTAGGGGTACACTTGTGTGGACCATCCCAGTTTTGGGGCTCGCTCAGGAGGCAGACCAGAGCTGAATGACATAGAGCTTGACAAGTGACTCATTCTCATGGCCTGAATGATTAGTTCACTAAGAAATATACATATTCTGGAAGTACAGTTGAAACTTGGTGATAAAGACTTTTTAGAAAGATTTCTTTTTCCTCTTTTGTGACTATTAACTATTGAAAGGTAGTAGAATTTTATGATATTGAAATTTATAGATAA
>NW_006399824.1:13475346-13497828 GCF_000299155.1 Elephantulus edwardii | reverse complement strand
TTTTTAATATAAATATATAATTCACAGATTTTCCCCCCCAGGAACATATGACTCTGTAGGAAGTGTTAGGAAAGTTTCAGTATGGCCAAGTGTGACATATTTGTAAGAGACATCACAAATAATTGTAAAAGTGAGTGGTAGTACTGAAAAAAGTATATGGAAGCCACAACCAGCTATTTTCCAAAGATTGTGTACAAAATAATGACAGCTGTTACTTCTCTGATGTTCTGAGCTCCAGATATTATAGAGCTTAGTGGAAAATAAATATCAAGCTGTGGTTGGGATGGAAGAGAGAAAACAATTCATTTAATTGACTATGTAGAAGAATTACATGAGATTAGACTGGAAAATTAAGATTCACTAATTGGAAACGAAAGAGAAAGAGGGTAGCAATGATCAGTCTTTAAAATTGTGGCTTTGAGTGAGACATGGCCAGAAAGATGAGGTAGCACTCCATGAAGATTGAGAGAAACTTTGAAGACTCATGAAAATAAATGCTCATCTCAGTGGAGTGAAATTAGTAGAGATGATTAGCTCCAAAGAGGGAGGCAGATTGCAGAAAAGAAACGGCTAAAAGGAGCCTTGGAGGTGGAAGGGGTTGTTTGTTTATTTTAAATTTATGTGAAAAATAACACAGAATAGTGTTACTGTATACACACACTGTTAGTGTGGTTACCAGGTCCATGGTCTGAGAAAGAGGGTATAGAGAAAAGTGGAATTAGGGGTAGGGGGGAGATAAGATAATGAAAATTAATGTGTGTGTGTTGTGTGTTTATAAAGAGATGCTCATGGAGATCACTACCACAGTGTTTATGGTGATTGTCTCAGTATAGTAGGATTTCAAGTATGATTTCCTTTCCTCTGTATGTTTTTTAAAGGAGACCTAATGGTGTAGGAAGGGCTGTGGCAGCATAATCTATTGAGAGTTATGCTGTTAACCCAAAGGGTTCGAATCCACCAACAGCTCCCAAGGAGAAAGATGGGTAATATCGTGTGCAGTACACAGTCTCCAAAAACCCCCCGGAAGCCACTTGAGACTCAGTGGCAATGCGTTCGAGTTGTCTGATGGTGTAGTGGGTTAAGCATTGGGCTTAGTAATCAAAAGGTCATCAATTTGAACCCACTAGTCTTCTATGAGGAAGACAAGGCACTCCGCTCCCCTGAAGATTTGTTGTTTTTGCATGCCATCAAGTTGGAATTGACTCATGCTCCAGCAACTTTTCAAAGGCAGTAAATCACACAGGAGGAGATTTCCCATCCTTCTCCCGTTGAACAGCTGGTGGATTAGAACTGCCTGCCTTTGGGATTGCAGTGTAGCTTCTTACCACTAGGCCACCAGAGTTATAGATGTGCAACTTTGGAAATCCTATAGAGGAGTCAGAAGCTGGTGGTGGCAATGGGTTTTGGTTATGTCTTTAATGTATTGTTTTGAATTCTTTAAGAAGAATTTATACTATTTAGAAATCAGGAGAAAAAATATAATTATCACAGTTTCCTTTAAAATTAAAGTATAAAATGGTAACAGTCATTAGACATTTGTGAATTCATACAGAATATTGTAGATAAGAAGAATATTGTTGGAAGTATTTTGCTTACCTTTGCAGGAGACCTACCTTCTAGAATAGCTTTCTTATTGGACCTTCGGCCCTCTCAGGCTTCCTGCTCCTACCATCCTTTCCTTTATCCACTCTGCTCTGGACACACAGGCCCCTTGCTGGCCCTCAGACATATTTGCACTATCCTGCTGGGATATCTCTGTGGTTCATGGCCAAGTTGCTGCTTAAAGGTTACCTGATGAAAAAGGATGTTCAGGATCTTTCTAAACTCTCACTCACTTCTTCCTTTCCTTTATACCTGTCTCCTCATGAAAACTCAGGAAAAGGTAGGGGAAAAAAGAAAAAAGAATTCCTCAGTTGCGTTTCCTTCTTATTCTGTTACCACTGGACATATATTTATTTCTACATTTTACATAGTAACTGTCTCCCTCAGTTATGTGCCATTAAGTCGGAACCAACTGACTCTCTTTGCAGGTTATTAGAAGCTGTGAATTGCACTGGAGGAAATTGCCCATCTTTCTTCCTTGATCGGTTGGTGGATTCAAACCCCACACCTTTGTGTTGGAAGTGCAGCTCCTTATCCACTAGACCATGAACCTAACATAAAAAATCCAAACCAATTAATTATATAAAATATGATATATGTGAATAATTGAATAGAATACAATGTACATGAATGAAATAGCACAATGTATATTAATAATTGTGTGCAAACCAATAAAAAATGACAAAAAAAATCCAAACCAAGCCAGTTGTCATCTAATTGATCCTGACTCATGACTGCACTGTGAGTGTTATAGTGGAACTACGCTCCAAAGGGTTTTCAATGGCTGATTTTTCAGAAGTACAGCATGTACTTGGCACTCATATATAATATACTGAATGAATTCATTCCTGTCTCATTCTGATTTTTTTTTGTCTCATTCTAATTTTTTTCTTTTTTTGCATTCTGATACTTTTGCTTTGCAGAGAAGTTGTTACATTCAACCATTTCCTGGAAGCAGCGGCTGAGAAGGAGGTTCAAGGGAAAGCTCGACTCCATGACTTCATCGAGAATCTGTTACAACGGGTGGAACTGGCAGAGAAGCAGTTAGAGTATTACCAGAGCCAGCAGCCCTCCACCGGTCTGTGCCGCAGTGAGCATGTGGTGAGTCACCCTGGGCCATCCACCAAAGATGGGTAATGTTTATGTGAAGCAAAAGGTTAACAAACACCTCTTGGGTTGATAACAAAGTTTAGTTGTGCTTTCTGGAAATCAAGATTCAAAGGAAACAGAATCAAGTTCAAGTAAAAACCCAAATTATTGGAAAGGAAAAAAAATGAAAGGCAAGTAGGGGGAAAAAGGAAGACAGGAGAAGGAAGACAGGTGAGAAGGGAGACGACAGAAAGGAGACTGAGAAACAAAAGAAACTAATTTTAGCATGGAGCTTACTGTAATGTTCACCCAACCTTAGAATAGTAATGTTAAGTTCCATGATCTTCCAGTCAGGGACAAAAACTATAACAAAAAGAAATACAGTTACTATTTCTTGGAGAGACCCGTAACTGTTCAAAGTGATCTCAACTATATGGTGTTATTGTTTCCATTTGTATTTCTTTACACTCTATACCACAGAGTACCACAGGAGATATTTCATGGACCCTGAGACCATTTTCTCCCTAGCTGGACTATATGTTTCACTTAGTACATGTTCTCCTGTAAAATTAGGGCCACGTCTTTGCTGTAATGAAAGTGCTAACCAAGCCTAGCTTCCCAGGATCCCTGTGGTTGTAGATACCCTGAGTAACATGGATATTTTAACATAAAATGTTTGAGCTAATATCCTTATAAACTAATTGGCCAGGTTAGGGAACAGGTTGGGGAACCCACGCTTCAGGCACCTCAGCTCTATCTGAGGTAACGTCTGTCTTTAGTGTATCTAGGATGGACCAGAACATTCTCGCCAAGTGCCCCAGGCTCTTCTGCTTCACTTCTCAGCATCTTTCTCTGGAACAGTGAGAGTTGCCCTCAATTACCACTTTTCTTAGTCACCACTGAGACTGTATGGCAAAGTCAATGTCATCCTCATCAGAACTCATCTTTCATGCATCTCTGGTTCACTCCCTCCTTCTTCTGCCACTTTTTGCCCACGACCATCTCCAGTGAAATGTATCAGTTACCATATGTTACTTCCTTCTTTAATGATGTTCTGTGTCTTCCTTCTCCTCAATTTTAGCTCGTTTTGTGAAGGAATCTTTCAACATCTGTATTTTTCCTTCATCCCCTTGAGCATTTGTGCTCTTTTCACCTGGCTGAGTTCTAAAAATGTGCTTTGCTTACTTGGACATTTTATCTTTGTGCTCTGAAAAATGCTGTCGAATTAGGCACAAAGTGACTTAATATCCCATCTGGCAAAATTACTCACAGAATTGCTCAAGTGGAAGGTCACGGAACAGCTTGGATAATCTTATTTTAAGCTTTACATTTCTTTCTTGCAGCTTGCTAAATTAGGACAATCAGTAATTCATTTAGCACTTATTTATTGGGGGCACAGCACTTATTGGTGCTGAGAAAGCACCTGTGAACAGGAGCGAAGTGCTCCTCACTCTTACAGACCTAACAATGAATGATTAAACAATTAAAGATGGTAATTGCGAATAGCGATAACTACCATAAAGACAAAGATAGATGATATGTTTGATATGCCCAGGAAGGAGGACTACTTTAAGATTATCCTGTTAACAGTTGAGTTGATTCTGATTGATAAAGACCCTCTGAAAATGCAAACTCATTGCTTTTGAGAAGGAACTGACTCAGAGCTGAGCCTCCACTGGATTTCCAAAGAGGAGGTTGCCTCTCTTTCTCCCTCGGAACTGCTGATGGATTCCAGCCACCAAAGCAGTGTGGCCTTTGGGTTGGCCGCTCAAAGCCCTGTGAACTGTGCCTCCAGAGCTCCCTAGTGGTCAGGAAAAGCTGTGGTCAGCATTTAAACTGTGGAAATGTTGAAGTGGAATGTTCTAGGCAAAAGAATAGAATATGCCTTTGGAGGGGCCATCTTGGTGTGTATGAGTGATAGGAGATAAAGTCAGGGAAAGGCCTGTGTCATACCGGGCCTTCCAGCTCACATAAGGAGTTGAATCTGTTCCAAAGTGCACAGTGGAGATTTTAATCGGGAGGTGATCTGTTTTAGCAAGATCACTTTGGCTCTCTGTGGGGAATTGACTGGAGAGGCGCCGGAATAGGAGACCAGTTAACTATCATGGCAGATAGGAGAGGTTAGCAGCATGGAGAAAGTGGAGGTAGAGGGACGAGGTTGCTATCCCGGGGGGGTAAAACAGACCAGTTGACTTGTTGAAGGATTATGGAGATATGGTGGGAGAGAGAAGGATGAGAATAAAGAATGAGTCCCTGGTTTTGATCTGAACAACTGTGGATCCATCCATGACTGGCTGTTATTTTGAAAAGGAAAGTTTAGGAGAAAGGCTTGATGGGCAGGTAGAAACCTTCATGAGACAGCATGTTTGTTTTGGTTTTCAGTAGAAGTACTTAGTTTTTACTTTGTTTTTCAGGAGAAGATTATTTCTATTTTTATATGCTAGCACTCAGATCTAGGACCCTAATCCTCATCCCAATACAATTGTCTATCTAGATGAAAAGTATTTGGAGAGCCAAGGAACTGAGACAAATGGGAATCAGATTTCCCTCAGGAGAGCGAGTGACTCCTTATGTTCACACTAAGGAGAACATAGGATATTGTTGGTGGCTGTGATAGACTCAGGCTTTGCCCCCAGACCTCAGAATGGACCGACTTATTGGAGAAACGCCAAAATAGCTATTTGTTCCACTTAGTGAACACGTACTCTTTTGCCTTTCTGCAAACACATGCTTGTTAGGGAGACAGTAAAGGGTGAAGACTTGTTTAGGCTTAGAGTCTGCTCGCTTAGGTTGAAGCCCAGACTGAACACTGGTAAACCAGGAGACTGTGAGGATATTTTCTGCGTCAGGTTCTGTATCTGTTAAGTATAAATCATAATAATTGGTTGTTTTGATGGTTAATTGGGTTTAACCCAGTGTGTGGCTGGCGCACAGTTTATGAAAGGTCATACAAACTGAAAGGTCAACAGTTGATACCAAGCAGCCTCTCTGTGGAACTACGATGAGGCATTCTCCCCCTGTGAAGATTTGTGGCTCCCGAAAGCCCTCTGCTTTGTCATACATATGCTATGCGTTGAAATGCAATTGGAAGTGCTGGGGTTGTGGCTTATATAATGTGTATATATGAGTTCATAACCCATATTGACTCATATTGACCCATATTTATTCATACATTTGCTCTCCAGTAAGACACAGCTACCAAAAGCATGCTGGCAACATGGGGTGGTTACGTCTGACCACCACTAATTTCACAAGGGGGAACATTCCCCATCAGCACAGCACAGACTCTATTTCCATGAGGTCAGACATGTCACCACACTCCCCAGGTGCCCATCTCAGGGTTCTCACTGGGTCCAGCAATCCATTGCAATGGCCACGCAGAACTTCATAGAATTATACTCATGGTTATAAGTTTATTGGGAAATCAAGCAAGTTATAATTCAGGTAGCAAAAGGATACAATTCTTCAGTCAGGACAGTTTAGCAAACATCTTCACAGGACTGTCTTGAGGCTTTAGGTCAGTGTTAAAAAAAACTCTCTTATTTCTGCCAGTTCTGGCATCTCCCTGGTGGGCTTGGGTGAAGGTGTGGTGGGCAGCAGGCCCGAGTCAGCCCCGTGTCAGCGTCCACCTCTGGTTCTCTGCTGCTGCCATTGCTGCCCCTCTCATTTAGGTGTCCATTTGATCGGTGCAGAAATCTTTGACCTTGAAGCACTCTCGCTGCCCTCTCTGCTCTGTGTGTGTGTGTGTGTGTGTGACTGGTAATGAGATTTCCATTTTCCGCTGCTAAACCTGCTCAGTTGAAACCTGGGATGGGACAGGAAATTTACCAATCTCATTCTGAATTTGTCTATCCACTTGGTTTGTGTATTCCCCACCCGGCCTTGTGGTGGAAATCAAAGCTAATGGACTAGAAAAGCCATTTTGCCTACCCCATGGCAGTAAATTGTTCTCATTTCCCAAGGTCCCATCAGGATCCCATATGACACCCATAGGCCCCCAGGTTGTAACTCTGATACTCTTTGGAAGTCAAGGGTTTCTTTAAGTATTTGATAACTCAGTTTTTCCTTTCCCTGGGTAGGAACATCCACCCCCCAAATTTCTGCAGCCTTTATATTTAGCATTAATAACATTAATACGTGTGTTATACCTCAATAATAAAAAAGAGAGCATGTGTGTTAAACTTGTGCCGTTTTGTATTCTGTGTTCTTTTGTTGTTGTTGATTGCCTTCCAGTCGAGCACGATTCATAGCCACCCTATGAACAAAAGGTCTGAAGCCCCTCTACAACTGTTGACATTTATCAAAGTTCATAGCATTTCCGGAGGCATGTTGTTTAGGAGGTGGATGCCACTCCTGCTTCCATGAAAGCCCATTAAGAAATCTCAGTTAAGGTGTGTAGTGGTAGCATGAAGGGAGAAATGTTGCCTGCTACTTCCCCAGAAGCCACTGGCTGCTCTACCTTTGCTACCTTTGCGTGTGGGGTAACCTTAGCACCCTCATGCCAAAATAGGGCTTTCTTCCTGCTTCTTCATGATTTGCTGATCTCATGCCGATCTCAAGCAACATAAACAACATAATAAATAATACTGATTTTAGATTGTATAGGAAGGCAAATCTATCTTGGAGGGAGTGCAATCAGACTGTTCCTCAGAGGCAAGGATGGCGAAACTTTGTCTTGTCTACTTAGGACATGCTGTCAGGAGAGACTAGTGCTTGGAAAAAGATACTTCTCATGCTGGGAAAGGTGACTGGTCAGCAAAAGAGGAAGTCTTTAACTGGATGGATTGACACAGTGACTGCAACAAGGGGCATAAGAATGGCAGATCATGTAGATAGCACAGGATAGAGGACAGTTTCAATCTATTGTTCATAGGATTGCTATGAGCCATAGTCGTCTTGACAGCAACTAACAACAGAAAGGCAAAAAGCAAGAATCCCATCTTAACTTCCTTGTTGTTGTTATGTGCCTTCCAGTCGCTTGCATCTCATAGTGATCCTCTGTACAAGAGAGCCCTAAACCGCACTCTATCCTATGCCAACCTCAATATCTCTGACACACCTATTCCCATTACTCCAATCACTCAATTGATCCATCTTATCAAAGGCCTTTCTCTCTTGTGCTGCCCTTCCATTCTCCCAAACATGATATCCCTCTCCAAGGAATTGTCCTTCCTTGCAACATGTCCAAAGTGTGTCAGACGAAGCTTCAGAATCCTTAGCTCCAAGGAGCAGCCTGGTTTCACCCTTTCCAGGACAAACCTGTTTATTCTCCTAGCAGTCCATGGTATATTCAACACTCTTCTTCAGCACCACAGCTTGAAGGCATCAATTCTCTTTCTATCATCCCTAGTGATTGTCCAGCTCTCCTACCCATAGCACGCAATTGCAAAGACTATGGCCAGGATCAGGTGCACCTTAGTCTCCAGCCTTATATCGTTGCTCTTCAGTACTCTGGAGAGGTCCCTGACAACTGACTTTTCCAACGCAGTTTGTCTCTTGATTTCCTGGCTGCTGGTACCGAGAGTGTTGACTGTTGAGCCAGGCAAACTAAAACTGTTAACTATCTAAATCTCTTTATTATCCATGATGCTACTGCCAGTTGGCCCACTGGTGAAAATATTTTTTTTCTTGATGTTGAACTTCAGTCAATATTGAAGGCTGCAGTCCTTGACCTTCTGCAACAAGCGCATAAGGTCCTCCTCAGTTTCAGCAAGCAGCGATGTGTCATCTGCATAATGCAGATTGTTGATGAATCTTCCCCAATCCTGATGCCACATTCCTCCTCATACAGACCAGTTTCCCAGATGATCTATTCTGCATACAGATTGAAAAGGTATGGAAATAGAATACATCCCTGGCAGGCGCCCTTCCTGATTTTGAACCATGCAGTGTCTCCTTGCTCTGTTTTGATGATTGCCTCTTGGTCCAAGTATAGGTTTCGCATTAGCACAATCAGATGTTCTGGGATTCCCATTCTTCTCAGAGTCAGCCATAACTTACTGTGATCCACACAGTCAAAAGCCTTTGCATTGTCAATAAAGCAGAAATACATTCTTCTGGTATTCTCTGCTTTCTGCCAATATCCATCTAACATTAGCTATAATATCCCTAGTATCACAGCCTCTTCTAAACCCAGCCTGCACATCTCGCTGTTCTCTGTTGACGTGTTGCTCCAGTCATTTTTGGATAATTTGGGGACCCTAAAAATTCTGTTTAAGAAACCTTGCTCTTCATTAAAGCTCAGGCTGCAGATAAGAACTGGGGTTGTAAACTTGTTAGGCTGAGCTTAGTTTTCAAGATAATTTTAGCATAATGGGGATACATGTCTTGATCAAACTGGGTGCTAGAACCAAGGTGATCTTTTCTCACAAAACCTTTCTAATTGACTTCTTCTGTCTGTCTTGTCACCACTCCTTTAAGCACAAGCTAAAAGTAGGAGGACAGGCACTGATGCTGGAAATGAACTGAACTTGCCTGTAAACTGGCAAATGGTGACAGCTGGATTGCAAAATGATAATTATCAATTTCTGGTGCAGATAAAGTCATCCTGCACCCAGCCACAGAAGTGCATGCAGATATTTTATTGCGTGATTTATTGGGGGTGGAAAATAATGTCAATGATAGATGGCCTTAGGGACAGTTGTGGAGTTGGTCTTCATATGCTATCATTTTAGAAATGATGTAGTTTGGCCAATAATCATTTTATGCCAATTTTCTCCTTAGTTGATATACTGTGACCAGCCACAGCTGTAGCAAATTAGCTGCAAATGCAGGCCAAACCCATCACAAAATAATGGCACATCATTCTAGTTTGTAAAAAACGTGCTTCTTTAAGTGTTACTCTGGTGGGAATGCCATTTGATATTTTGCAATTTTTGAGATATGCTGATGTTGGCATCTCAGAACCAGTGTACGTGGGCTCTCCAAGGAGGCAGAGGCCGGGCAGGAAAACATTCTTGTCCCCTCCTGGGTGATGAACAATGCTGTGGGTAATGCTCCCAGTACCTACTATTGACTTCCTTGGGACAAATAAAATGTCTTAAAAACATGAGGAGGAAATAAAAAAAGAAGATTTCCACACCTGAATCCCACTGTCAAGTGATGTATTGTTTTCTTTCTTCCCCCCCCCCCCGATTGTCTTCAGCTTACGGATATCTCTTCAAATAGGAAACCCAAATGCCTGTATGTATACCTTGTTATCCTGTGCCATTTAATAAAGCTAGGACAATGTTTTCATGTTGCATTTTACAAAATTTATCTCATATGAATGAACTTCAGAAGCTCTGGTTAGAGTTTATTGGCATGTGTACTTAATTAGTGAAATGTTATAATCAGTTTTAACTACTAATATTTTATCAGTATGTAGCACTGTAATAGCACTTTAAGAATATTTGTAAAGTATTATTTAGAGTAATTCTCTTATTGACACTTTCTTGTTAACTATTGTTAATTCCAGTTGAGTTGATTTCAATTAATGACAACCTCATGTATAGAGTAGAATGGCTTCTTAGATTTTCTGAAGCTGTGGCCTTTTGGAAACAGATCATTAGGCTTGTCTTTTAAAATACCTGTGATGGTTTTGAACCATCAACCCCTTTTGGCTAGCAATCAAGGTCTTAAATGTTGAAAAGTATCCAGGAACTCTAAAAAGTAGTCATAATACTGATATAAATAAGTGTAATGTGCTTACTAATACACATTTATCATCAAGAATGGGAGAAAATTGCCCCTCTTTCTCCCATAGAGTAGCTGATGGATTTGAACTAGATGTTTTTAAGTTGGCAGTGCAATCCCTTACCACTAAGCCATTTGGAAGCAGGAGTGGCATCCACTTCCTAAACAATATGCCTCTGGAAACTCTATGAATGTTGATAAATGTAGATGGTTATAGAAAGACTTCAGAACTTTTGTTCATAGGGTCACTATAAGTCATGCTCGACTTGACAGCAGTCAACAAAAACAAGCCACTACAACTCTGTAGATAGATAGATAGATAGACAGATATGTGTGTTATCAATTACAAACTCACAATACAACAGATTTGTTTGAATCAACTTCCCAGTTACTTAAAAGGTCATGAAGTGGAAGCCCTGGTCCCATCTTCCCCATAGTCAGACTGCATGTGTTACCCTGGGCACTCATTTAAGAGTGCTTTAGCCTTCTTTCTTTACTAGTGAAGTAGAACTTGTACTGTTTCCTTAGGAGGTTAACGTAACCATTTCATGATCATTCCATGAAGTCTGCGGGTAGTTTGGAAAGAAAAAAAATCGTGTTACTGTTCCTTGAAGGTTTTAAAAGAAATCTTTCTTGCTGTTCATCCCCCTCCCCGCTAACCACCTGCAGAAGCCGCGGACACGCACATTCCGTGTGTAACCACTCGGATCTCAAGACCCATTTTCATCTAAAGGGAAGGAACTACCTGAAAAAAGCCAAGGACGACAGAGCCAGCATGCAGCCTGCCAAGTCCATCCACGACCACGCCGAGTCCTCTAGGGAACTCTGCAGACCACCGAAGAAAGGGGAGCCCCTGGGGCTGAACCGCAAAGGCAACATCAGGCCCAAAATGGCTAAGAAAAAGCCAACAGCAATTGTGAATATCATCTGAAAGTGTAGCGGCTGTGGGGAGTGTTGTTCAGGGACCAACCGTAACCCGTGGGAAGACTCACTAGAAAAGGATCATTTGTCTTCTGTCCCTTCAGGAACTTTAATTCACCAGAATGGAACAAATCAGATTCTGAGTGAACCATACCTTTTGCTCCAGACCCCTTTTAGAAGCACGAGGCAAATTACAGAAAGAATAAAGTAATTACATAGTCTTGTTTCATGACTTAAGTAAAGCAGAGCTCCAATGTCTAATAAAAGAATAAGTGTAGTCTCTAGTTATTTTCTGCATCTGGGCTTTTGTGCAGTCCTTCACCTCTCAGACCCAGGGCCACACAAGGACTCAATCTCCAGCAGAAAATATGTCTGAGGCCACTGCTCTCTAAATTGTGAGCCATGTACTGTTTTGTCAATAGCTGTAAAGTAAAGGTACTTCTATATAACCTCCTCCCCAATGAATTTGAAAGCCCACCCTCCCCCAGATCAGGGTTCCTGGGGTTCCATGTGTTCTGGTTTAATCAGCATTTCAGCGTTTGAGTTGCTTAAGACTTGTTCACATCAGACTTTAGTTTTTCTCATTCTGAAAGACCATTCCTCAGTTGGTTTGGTTTGGGATTTTGCTTCCTTCCGTGCATGTTTGTTCAGACTTGAGTACATCTCTGCTCTCTCCTTTGGCTGATAATTCTGCACCCAGAGCCCATGGTGCCAGCCTGCATCCTTATGCACTGTTGGTGATGATTTGGTTCAGCTCTTTTGTGCATGTCTCCTCCATGCAGTGGCTGGATAGGACACCAACAGTTCATATATTTGAATACATTGTGGAAACTCTGCAGATACTACCCAGCGCGTCCACAGACCTCCCCTCGCAGGGCTGGCAGACTCTGTGTTAGCTGTGGGCATGACCGTGTCTTTGCTGGCCTGACTTTTCCACCAGGCAGCACGCTTCGTTTCTTGCTGCCTCAGTGCCCTTTTAAGAAAAAAACATTCTTAACCTTTCAACCAAGCCCCTGAAATGTGTACTGTATACTGTATACTGCTTTCTAAAGTAATTTCTGAAATAAGCAGTGCACGTGGGATGCAGAATCCAAGACTGTCCTCCCCTCTTTCACTTCAAACAGTTTTTGTTTCTACAAGGAATTGTTAAGAACCTCCTACTTTAAGATTTTATTCCAAAATGAATTTCTGTGTCCCTTTTTCTTTGTTTTTTTTTTTAAATTATTAGTAGCATCAAGTTTCATTAGAGTTTATAAGTGCTGACATCCTTCTTGAAACAAGAATAATTTTGTCCACAAATATGTCCGTACAGACATGTATATAGCACCGCATAAAATATATGTCAGGTATATTAAGAATTTATTTTTAAATAATCATGAGGAAGGTATGTGTTTGTGGTGGATGATTTTTACACTGTATATGTTCGTTCATGTAAATGGAATTCTCTTTTAAAAAGTAACATTGTAACCTATTTAACATTTATAGAGTTATGATTACTATTGCAGTAAGCATCAGGTTAGCAGTTCATTAAAAGTAGATAATAAAACGGCTAATTAAAATGTAAAAAAATTGAAAGATGTAACTTATGCAAACATTTTGAAGCTAACATAGTGGAAGTGTTGATTGGCTTCAAAATCTTCACTTTGACTTTTAGAGGCGTAGACAGTTCATGTAATATATAGACAGCTTACTCAGGCTGGGGAAAAGACATTCCTGTGTATGTCACTGTTAAGGCTAACATTGTAAAAACTGTAATGTACGAATTATTTATTTGGAGAATTACTCTACTGCAGAGATTATTTATTATTAATGTTTATGCTATGATTGCACTTTAGCCTTTTAAATATATATATACATATATATAAAACAACACCCCACAATATGTTAGTCATATTGCATGATCTCTGTCCTATACCATGTGTGTGTGCGGACAACAACTTGGTTTTGGAAGGTGGTACAGACAGATTTTGTTTGTTCTAACTTACACTTTCAATTTTTTAAGACTAGACCCCAGGGCAAAGATGTTCCTCCACAATAGTGGTACCCAATGGACTTCAGAAAGCACCATAATCTCATATCTACTCCATACATATTACAGGAGAAAAAGGATTTTGAAACTTATTTTATTCCAGAAAACTATGATGTTACAACTAAATGCTGATTCACATAAAAGGGAACATGTTATGTATGTTGTGCTTCCTTAGAGAAATTAATTACTACTGAAATCTGGGACCTGGCTTGCTCTAAGGGGTGCTCCTCATACATGCCAATGACCCAAGACAGGTGCCATGATCCGCTTTGTATCTTATTTCTCACTTTTTTTTTGCTTTGTCCACTAAAATGGTAGACTTTAGAGGTAAAGACATTGCTTTCTTTTAAAAAATCACCAAAGTTTCTGGGAATACAGGTTCAAAGTTAAACTGAAGAAGAGATCTACTTTGACTATTTGTTTTGTAGGGAAGAATTCTTTATTTGATTTTTTTTTTACCCTCCTCCTCTAAAACTAAGTTACAGATTCTAATTGCAAAGTTCAGATTGCTTAGAATTCTGTTTTCTAGTATTCTGCAGGGTCACTCGGTTGTACAGAAGTTGGATATTCTGTTCCCAGAATTATAAAAGTTTTTAGATTATGAAATATTCTAATAATAAAGCTATATTTCTGAATGATGTGTTGGGTATGGTTTTTTTCCCTAATCAAAATTTTTCCTTGTCATAGAGAGTCAAGCATTAACAGTTAAATTTTTCCATTAACAGTGAAACAAATAGTCCTTCATGAATACATTATTCCTGCACATATAATCATGATAGAGTACACCTATTAGCTTTCTTGAAAATTATGTTTATGCAGCTTTGTTTGATATAATTCCTGTATTACTTTAAAGTATGCTTGACTCTAGCCATGATACTTCGTGTGCATTTGAAAGCTCGACAGTGAACAGTGAAGAATTGATGTCTTTGAATTATGATGCTAGCAAAGAGTATCAAATATCCCATGGACTACCAAAAGAACAAGTAAATTTCTCCTGGTGAAAGAGTTCTCATTAGAAGCAAGGGTGAGGAAACTTCATCATATATGCTTTGTGCACCTTGTCAGGAGGCAGAAGTCCTTGGGGAAAAAAAGACATCATTCTTGGAAAAGTAGAGGGTCGGCAAAAGTAGAGGGTAGGCAAATGAGAGGAAGACCTTGAATGACACGGCTTAACGCAATGACTACAAGAGGCACGAGGATGAGTGAGGTAGGACAAGATTTCAGTTTGTTGTGTGTGGGCTTGCTGTGAGTCATAGTAGCAATAAAATGCCTACATCTGAAGGGCCTTTCTGTGCATACTTATGCTGAGAAGTTTCCATTAAAAGCTCATTTAACAATATTCACCCATCTTCCTCCAGAACCATGAGTAACTTTCGTACACTGTATATTTAAACTTGTCAACTCTGGGAGGAACACACACACACACACACACACACACACACACACACCTTTGTCCTAGTCTTACAGAGCCCAAGAAGATTAACAGAACAGCATCTGTGGTAGAATTACACTGCCATCAGTCTTTAAAGTACCATGGACTTAGGGAAAGTTAGAGGATCCAGTAAGGTTGTTGTTATTAGGTGCCATCAAGTCAAGTATGAGTTATAGTAAGCCCATGAATAAAAGTTGTGAATAAACCCTGTTCTACCCTGCACTATCCTCACACTCCGTGACACACAAGAGCCCAAAATGACAGTCACCACGTCAGTCCACTTTGTTGAGGGCTTTCCTCTCCTTTGTGGACCCTACACTCTTCCCAGAATTAAGTTCTGCAAGGATTAGCTCTCCTAGCAACATGCCTAAAATATGTGAGGCTAAGCCTCATCACTCCTGCTTACAAAGAGTACTTCTTCTGCACCTTCTCCAAGACATATCTATTTGCTCTCACGGTTGTCCATGGAATTTTCAGTGCTCTTCTCCAACACCACAACTCAAAGGCATCAACTCTTTTTGTCATCCTGAATCTGAAGCACCTTACTCCTCAAACAAGTAATTTCTCCTCAAGAATTTGGAGAGGTTCCTAACTACAGATTTTCCTGGTGCAATCTGTCCTTATTTCCTGACTGCAAGGGTGTTAATTGTAGATCTGAGTAAGATGAAGCTGTTGACAGTTTCAGTCTCCTCTCCATCCATCATGACACTACCTATCAGTCTAGTAGCAAGAATCTCTGGTTTCTTGACATTGAGATGCAATCCATACCAAAGGCTGCATTCTTTGATCTGCAGAAAGTGCTTCAAGTCCTCCAGTCACCAGTATATGCCAGGAAATTTGGAGGACAGCTGTCTGGAGAATGGATTGGGAGAGGTCCATATTTGTTCCCATTCCCAACAAAGGTGATCCAACTGGATGTGGACACAAACTATCAAGCAATACTATTAACTTTAAATTGAAGTCATATTGGCTGCATCATAAGAGATTCACAGCAGCATGATATGTTCAGAATCACAGAAATCCTGATGGCTTGAGACTTAAGCCATCATATCAGTGGCTGGTCAATGGGAGATGGGTATTGAATGGTGTAGGCAAATGAGGAAGGGATGGTGGTGGAGTAAGGAAGCCTCGGTGGGCAGCAACATTGAATCTAGTGATTACGTGGTAATCATGTAAATTTTGTGGTGGAAGTTGGTACCGTGAAATGAGTTTAGCACCCATGGCTTGCGAGAAGAAGTGAAGGAGCTCTGGGGGTGTAGTGTGTATGTGCTGCACTGTTAATCAGAAGCCAGTGGTTCAAGTCCACCAGCAGCTTCTCCACAAGAACAAGATGAGCAATCTCTTCCAGTAAAGATTTATAGCCTGAGAAATATCATGGAGCATCGCTGTGGGGTGAAAGCTATTTGATGGCAGCAAAAAAAAAAAAAGTCTGAAGGCTTGTTAACATGGAAAACTTACAAGACATTAATGAAATCAGTGAGGAAAAAGCTCCAAGAGAGCAAACACAAAAGTCATTGAATAAAAAATTTCGAAGGGCAACATGGAATGGCTCACTCACTTTGTGAACTAGCCCCATGTCTCTGGAGGTGATATGAAGATTGTTGTTATTTACCATCAAGTCAGAATCAACTCATAGCTGAGCCTGCAGTGGGTTTTCAGAGGAAGATTGCCCATCTTTCTCCTGTGGATTTTAATCACATGCCTTGGCTTGGTAGTGTGGCTCCCTGCCACTAAGGCACCAGGCTCACTTTTAAGGTAAATGGGGTAATATTTTGAATAGGAGATTTTTCTAAAATAACCTTTACAATACCTGGAATTCTGTGTCCTAAAAACTACATTATTGTAAATGCTGGCCAAGTACAAGTTGATGTGGCAAATAGATTTGGGAAATTTTTTATTTCACAAGGACAGTTTTAAAGGTTTTTGTAGCACATATTCACATTTATCTTAATGAAATGTCTCCAGGGTGCATAGGAAGGAAGAAGTATAGTTTTTTATCCTCTCAGTGGGAGAAAGAGTAACGTATCTATGTATGCCACTGACATCTCAGTCAGAAACATGTACTTCTTGGAACTGATACATGTCAGTCACCTCACTGAATGTGGTTTCAGTGTTTAAAGAGATGGCATATTTCTTTTTGTTTAACATGGCTCCTGAATGCAAGCCAGCCACTTCATCTAGTGTTCCTTTGAATCAACAGTAGTCCTTTCCAATACAGGGGGCGAAATCAGCAGCACTAGATTTAGTGAGCGATGGTGTATAGTTTGTCAAACTCTAGTATTGGAGCTTTCTTAGTCATCTTCTAAGTAGTTCTGACTATTCTTTTGCCTTAGAACAATACTTCAAAAGGCAACTCTTCTGTATTTCACAATGAAGATGGTGAGAAAAAGATGTGTGTGGGTTCAGAGCCACATTTGTCCAGAGCTACTTTTTAACAGACCGGAACGTTATCCTGAATTTCAGCCGGTGCCATCCTCAAGTTACTCATTGACAAGAGATCCAGAAAATTACCCTCAATTTGTTGATTGTGCAAAATTCCAATGGTCAGTTTAAAGTTTATTATAAAGACTACTCTATTTCATTTAAGCACGGTTGTTGTTAGGAACTAATAACTCAAAGTGACCCTGTGAACCCTATCCTGTTCTGTGCCATCCTTATCATCCTTGGTACATTTGAGCCCATTGCCACAGACACTGTATCAATAGGTCTGATTTAGGGTCTTTCTCGGTTTCAGTAATGCTCCAACTTTCCAAACATCATGTCCCTCCCTCTTCAAGGAATAGCCTTTACTAACACCATGCCCACCATGTATGTGAGGTGGAGCTCCAACATCCTTGGCACCAAGGAGCACTCTGGTTGCACTTTCTCCAGGACATACATGTTCGGTTCGTTTGTTGTTTTTTTCCCCAGTTTATGGGATATTCAGTACTCTTCTTCAACATCACAATTCATCACATCAATTCTTCAATTCCTTAGTTACTCTGTAGGTTTCAGATGCTTAATAGGTATCTGGAAAGACTATATGCCAGGAACACATCCCATCTTCATACCTTTTTTATCTATATGCAGAACAGATCATCCAGGAGGCTGGACTTTATGAGGAGAAATAGGGTATCAGGATTAAAGGAAGACCCATAAACTATCTACATTATGCAGATGGCACAACCTGGCTTGCTGAAACTGAGGAGGAGCTGAGGCATTTGCTGGAGAAGGTCAAGGACTATAGTCTTTAATATGGATTGAAGCTCAACATCAAGAAAACAAAGATTTTCACTAGTGGGCAATTGGCATCATCATGATAGAGGATGAAGAGATTGAGATTATTAACATCTTCATTTTGCTTGGCTCCACATCTTGGTACCAGCAGCCAGGAAATCGGAAGACTAATTGCATTGGGAAAATCTGCTGTCAGGGACCTCTCCACAGTACTGAAGAGCAACAATGTCAATCTGGAGACTAAAGTGCTCCTGATCCAGGTAATAGTCTTTGCAGTACCTTGCTATGCATCAGAAAACTGGACAATGACTAGGGATGATAGAGAATTGATGCCTTTGAGCTGTGGTGCTGGAGAATAAGAGTGAATATATTATGGATTGCTAGGAGAACAAACAGGTTCGACCTAGAGAGGATGAAACCAGGCTGCTCCTTGGAGGCAAGGATTCTAAAACTTCATCAGATATACTTTGGTCATATTGCAAGGAGAGACCAGTACTTGGAGAGGGATATCATATTTGGGAGGTTGGAGGGACAGAACAAGAGAGGAAGACACTGGATTAATGGATTGAATCAGTGATTGAAGTAATGGGATTAGGTGTGTCAGAGACAATAAGATCGGCTGAGGATAGAGCCGAGTTCAGAGCTGTTGTACATAGGTCTCTAGGAGTTGCAAGTGACTCGTTGGCACACAACAGTAACAGCAACATGGCTTGAATTGTGTGCACCTTAGTCTTTAAACGTACATCATTTCTCTTCAGGACTTTGGAGAGCCCCTGACAGCAGATTTTCCTAATTCTGTGCCTCCAGAGCTTCATAGTGCTGGCACCACATGTATTGATTGTGGGTCTAAGTAAGATGAAATCATGACAATTTCAATTTTTTCTCCAACTATGCTGATGTTACCTATTAGCCCAGCGGTGAGGATTTTGCTTTCTTAATGTTGAGATATAAGCCATACTGAAGGCTGTGTTCTTTGATCTTCTGCAGCCAATGCCTCAAGTCCTCATTTTCAGCAAGTAAGGTTGTGTCATCTGTATAATGTAGGTTGTTGAATCTTCTTCTAATCCTGATGCCACATTCTTCATAAAGCTTCTCTAATGATTTGAACCACTTGCATTTGAGTTGAGAGTGCAATTCTTCACTCATTAGATCTACAATAATGCTTGTAGAGTTGCCATATTGCATATATTTGAACCTCCTTCCTGTCTGTAAAAAGATCAAGGGTGATGTGGAGAACACCATATCTGACCTTTACCAACTTTCTAGGAGGAAATATTCACACACACAGAATCAATAACACAAAATCAGTTCCCATGAGGTCAGACATACATGTCCCCTATGTTTCCATGCCTCCTTCTTATCTCAACACCAATTTTACTGCTTGGCTGGTCCAAAATCCAATGTGACAACTCACAGTCCACACAGAACCATAGTAGGGGAGTTAAAAAGTTATAATTCAGATTAAAAAAATACAGTCAACACAGCTCCCAAAATGTGCATACATGCATCCGAGCCTTGAGACTCTATGTGTTCCCAATTCCTCAGTCCTGCCAATATTGGCTCCCCCCGCCCCACCGCCAATTGTCTAACAAAATTCTCAGTCCTGACAATATTGTCTTCCTTCATAATTGTCCAACTAAGTTCTCAGTCCTACCAATATTTATTCCTCAGCCCCACCCCACAAAGTCCCATCTTACATCCAGTTCTCCAGTTCAGCCATTGCTTCTGCTGCCATCCTGAAGTGTCCTACATTTCACTGGGTTGAGTGAGGTCTCACTACTCTGGCTGGGTGAGGAATTCCATCTCTTTTGGTGGAGGAAGAAGTCCTCTCTCTGCAGCTAGAGCTCTTCAATTTATCATCGAGACTTGCCAATCCCCTTGTAGATTGTTGAGACTGGCCAACCCCCTTGTAGAATGGTAGATAGCCAATCACCTTGTGGATAGGCCAACAGACCCAATTTGCATAGTCCTACCTACTGGTATAGCAACATCAAATAAGGGTTAGTCATATTGAAAGTCATATTGAAAGATAAACTTGATGCTGTCTGTAGGGAGATTACCCAATTAGTGCAGCAGAGTCAACTCTACATTTGTTTCTCTTTGTGTGTATGTCATTCTGTCTGTGTTTGCCATGCTGTTGGAAAAACTCATAGCTGACACGTTCTCAGGTTTCCCAGGTTTAAATTGCACAGGAGTAGAATGTCCGATTTTTACCCCAGAGGTGTTGGTGGATTCAAACCACCAGAGAGATGGACAGCCTTTGAGTTAGCAGCACAACTTATGGATCAGAGTTCTTGAAAATGCCACGTTCTCTCTTTCCCTCTCAGTTCCTCTCATCAGGCATGTCCACTCCAGTCTGTAATCAGGAGAAATTGAAGAGGCAGAGGTGTGCAGAAACCTATTTGGCAATAGAGCAGCAAGGAGGCAGTAGCTCCTTGAAGTTTCCTGAGGGTAAAGGAGAGAGGGGAAATTTGCAAAAGAGCTGGTACCAAACTTAATTTGAATTCATAATTGTTTTTAGGCTTCTTAGCAATTGTGGACAAAGTTGCTGTGATGTGCCATCAAGTTGAGACAGCTTTATAGCTAACCATCCAGCAAATTTTTAGAGGCTGTAATTTGCATAGGAGGAGATTGCCTGTCTTTACCCCAGGGAACTGCTGCTGCTCGTGAATTTGAACTGCCTACAGAGGTAACCTGTGGTTGCTGTGACACTGATGTGTCAAATGCAATAATGGTTATCCATGGTGGATAGTGTTTGGTGGCACTCCCCGTTGAAACAAGTTTGGAAACAGGAGTGGCATCCACTTCCGTAAATAGTTTGCCTCCGGAAACCCTATGAACCTGGAGAAAGGATGAAAGTCATGCATGCAAGTGTCGAGGACTTTCGTTCATAGGGTCACTAAGAGTTTTCTAAGACTCGACGGCACTTAACAACAACAACCTCCTTTGGGTTGGTAGTGCAACATCTTACCCACTATATCACCAGAACTCCCTAATGGACAGAAAAGGGAAGATATTTTATCTAGCACTTCATTCTAAAGAGTTCTCACTGGAAAACACACTAACACAAACAAACAACAAAACAAAACCACCCTCTGCTATTATTTTTTTCCTGTTTATTTGGCTTTCCTCAGCTTCTGGCCTTTTCTGATATACCTGGATTTCATTCCTTATCTTGCCTATTGGCTTTTCGTGAACTTAATAAATGAGCCTAAGTGTGGTTTTATTCGTGTATGTGGCAGAGTTTTGTGAATTTATGGGTTTATATCATTCTTCAGATTCAGAAAATTCCTTACTGCTAAGTTTTCAAATACTGCCTCTGCCTCATTTTCTCCTTCACTTTTGGGACTCACATTACACAGCATGTTACTTCCCTCCTCTTTCCACCCCACATTTCTCTCATATTTCCCCCTATATTTCTCATCCTCATTCTCTCTGTGCTTCAGGTTGGATAGTATTTTCCTAAAGGGTGTTCCAGTTCAGTAGTCTTATTTCTTCCTGTGTTTTCTTTATTAAATCTTTTATTTAAAATATTATATACTTTAATTAGGGAGCTCTGATGGCCAAGTGGTAAGGAGATGTACTAAAAGGCCAACTCAAAGACACTTGGTTCAAATACACCAGCTGCTCTGGGGGAGAAAGATGAACAAACTCCTCCTCTGAAAACCTGCTGGAAAGTCAGCTATGAGTTGGTTCCTATTCAATGGCACATAACAACAACAACAACACCACCACCAGTGTTTTAATTACAGAATTTGCATTTGTTCTTCTTAAAAGATTATAATTCTCTGAGAAAGTTTCCATTAAAATTAAGCATTCTGTCTTCCCTTTGTTAGGCAAATGCAATTTGGGACTGATCATTATTAAACAAGCTGAGAGTGGGCTGAATTGGTTGTCATTTGGATCATGAAATTTCCCTCACTTTTAACTTTGTTTTCATCTCTGAATGCTATTTCTTGGTTTCCTGTCAGATCAAAACTGTAAATATTCCTCAAGACTCCGTTTCCCCTATATCAGATGAGAGGTGTCCAGAGAAAACTTCTGTGGAACTAAGAGCTTTCTGTAGAAACTCAACAGAAACTTTCAAGAGAAGAAATGTTTATAAGGGAAAGAGAAACATTTGTACCCAAGGTCATGTTACCTCCCTCTTTAAAAAAAAATAATTTGAGTGGGAGTTTATAAATAATTTTGCGTTTTTGTTCAACTATTTATAGATATTTTGTTTTATATTATTAATGATAACTCATTAATGTAATTAATGATGCTGTCTAATCACCTGTATTTTATGTTCCCTTAACAAAAGGGTAGAAAGGATTTTAACTAGATATGAAATGCTTTTTCATTTGCAGTATTCCCAGTATGAATTTGAACCAACTGACTTCAAGCTAGCAGTGCAACTCCCTCAGTACTATGCCACCAGAACTCCCTGTTGTTATTGTTGTTATGTGCCATCAAGTCACCTACAACTCATAGTACAATAGTTCTGAAATCTGCCCTGTCCTGACCCAGTTTCACTCTC
>NW_006399824.1:13442012-13470981 GCF_000299155.1 Elephantulus edwardii | reverse complement strand
AATATGTCCAAAGTATGTCAGCCGAAGCTTCAGAATCCTTGACTCCAAGGAGCAGCATGGTTTCACCCTCTCTAGGACAAGCCTATTTGTTCTCCTGGCAGATCATGGTATATTCAATACTCTTCTCCACTACCATAGTTCTGAAGCATCAATTCTCCTTCTAATATCCTTAGTCATTTTTCAGCTTTCTGATGTATAGCAAGTAATTGCAAAAACTATAGCTTGGATTAGGCTCACCTTAGTCTCCAGACTGGCATCCTTGCTCTTCAGTACTTTGGAGAGGTCTCTGATATAAACTTTCTAGTAGAACTAAATGACAAATCACCATGTAATGAGCAGCCTATTATGAACTGGATGTTATTTCAGCCACTAAACTTCACAGGTCATGTTCCTTGAGCACTCTATGATTACAAAAAAAGAGAAAGAACTGAAATCACAAAAATTATAAAGATTCAACTGAACTGTATGATTCACTAGCTCAGACTTCCACAATCTCCTCCCCCCACTGCATTTTTAGTTATCTCCAGTTTCCTACGGAGTTTATGGCCAATTGTATGAGAAAGGAACTATCTAGATCTGTTTATGATGGTTTCAAACAATGAGATGGCATCAGACCAAAAGAGACTATTATAACTTTTTAAACAATTTTGTTGTGAGAACTAACTTAATCTACAGCTGCTTTTAAAAGTTAGTCTACAGCAGTGATCTCCAAATCATGTTTTTAAGATGTCACTAAAAAAAAAAAATTAAAAAAGAATCCTTGGCCCATGAGTTTGAAAGCATTTGAAGAAAAATGTAATAGAAATGGTAATAATTTGGTGGCAAGAAGCTGCACTGCAATCCCAGAGGCTCACAGTTCAAATCCACCAGATACTTTGCCAGGGAATGAGGAACATTCTCCTCCTGTACCAGTCAGATCTGATTTGACGGTAAACACACACACAAATAATAAAATAAAAAGAAATAAATAAAAGAAATGGTAATAATTTGAAAGGAGTTAAATGCTGTTATATTTTGAATTTCATCATTTTCCAAACTTAACAGAATTTATATCCTTTCTTCACAAAATGTTGTGCAGAGCAAGGGAGCTCTGGGGGCCTAGTTTGTAGGGAGTTGCACTGTGAATTCAAACACAAACACAACATATCTTTCGTGGTTCAATTCCATCAATATCTCTACTGGAGAGAGATGAACAAGCTCCTCTCATGTGATTTACAACCTCCAAAACCCCACTGGAGGGTCAGCTTTGGGTTGGTTCTGACGATGTGAAGACAAGGAGTGAATGAGTATTTTGCAAAATCCACTTTGAGTACTGTGGTCCTCAAACTTTGACAGAACTGTTGATTTTGATAGCCAGGGGTGAAACTGTTAAATTTCTACACTTATATCCTGACTGGGTTGTGGAATATGCTCATCTTGGTAATTTTAAATGACTGAAATTTTCATAAAGAGTTTCTAATAGAAAACTCGTGCCAATGAGGGCAATGTAGATGACATTCACCCCCCCATCTCCAAAAAATGTACAAATCAAGTTTAATAAGGATTTTCTATTTAATAATAGGGATTAGGGTTACAAGGAGATCATAGCTCTGTGGATCCAATTAAGATATAATGAAATGCACTCTCTGAGCTTACAAACCATTTAAGAAGGTAAATAATTATAACAATATTCGTGATATTTGGTACTGTGAATACACATAAGGTTATTCAGTTTATTAAAATCCCACTTAATTTCAAAATTGAATGCCTGTAGTTTTGCATAATGAATTGATGTTCATGGAGTCTGAAGTATGCTTTCTTTGATACAATGGTGAGAGAGAGAAAAAAATTGTAAACAGCAGAGGGGACATGAAGTTTAAAAAGCAAACAAACAAACCAATTTTTCAAACTTATTGCTATCAAGTCAGAACTAACTCATAGCTGACCCTCCAATGGGTTTTCAGAGGCTGTAAATCATACCAGAGGAAACTACCCACCTTTCTCCTACAGAGCAACTGATGGATTTAAACCACCTGCTGTGGGTTGGCAGTGCAACTCCTTATCCACTCAACCACCAGAACAAAGAAAATAAAATAGAGGTTATTATAAATTACCTCCACCAATAATGAGCTTGTGTAACCACCCATCAAATGTAGAAAGAATTAAAAATGATTGGTCAAAGTAAGTTTATGAGAACTCTAATAAATTTACATTTCTGCTAACTAAAGTTTCTTAATTCAGCTCACCGAGAAGCCTGTGGTAGAAATTCATGTGTCTGTCAGGATTTCAACCAAGAAAACTCAATGAAACAGTATTGCTCTGGTACGTGGGATCGCCATGAGTTGAAATTGACTCAACAACATCTAAAAAATACCACCACCATTAACAACAAAAATTAATTTGAAAAGACCACCAATTACTATGTCTGTCCAGTAAAGCTTAATTTTTTGATCCCGTGTTCCACATTTGCTATCAAATTCAACGTTTAATGCTCTTCTTGTCAGGGAAATGAGGTGATGAGGTAATGTGGTAAAATTGTTGTTGTTAGGTACAGTCGAGTTGAATATGTCTCATAGTGAACCGATAAACAACAGACATGAACCCTATTCTACCCTGTGCCATCCTCACAATATCTGATATACGTGAGCCCATTGTTGCAGTCACCTTTGTCAGTCCACCTGGTTGAGGGTCTTCCTCTGTTTAGCCACCCCCATATCAGTATGAGAGTAGATATTTAGTGTTGCTGCTGAAGCACTATGTCTAGCTCTGTTGCAGCTAGTCCGTGATAGTATTGACTATTCCTCCTCATTGGAAGCTATGGTAGAGAATTAGACCATAATTCCCTCAGACAACCATTGTCGGAAATGAACTAATTTCTTTCTTTTGCACCTAGAAAGGCACTAGGTATGCCCTAACTTTGGACAAAAAATGAGAAACTAGTTATTCAGATAATTTTCTGCAGAGCTGAATATTCTCAGGAAACTTTATTTGAGAGAATGTTGAGCTTCAGTGAATGATTGTATGAAACACAATGTCAGTGAAACAGTGTATAAAACACAGTGTACATGAATCAAACACAATAAAATAAAAATGCCATCCTCACCAATTAAGGAGATCAGGAGTGGGATCCAATAGTCTATATTATTTCATATAACCAAGATATGGAGCACTGATTTCCAAAACACCTTATGGTATGGAAAGACCATAGCCAAAGGTCCAAATATACTTGGGAAACATTGTATTCTACATGTGGAGACTCCATTGGTTATCCAGGACCTTAAAAAAAAGTTATTTCAGTTTTCTCAAATTTAAAGTTATTCAATAAAGATTTTTCCCCATACATACTTGTTAACTTGCACAACCTTTTGTCATGTCACAGAAATGTTTTGGGGAAATGGATGCTGGAGAATAGGTGATGATATCTGAGAAGACAGGATCGAGCCACATCTTTTCCAAGAAATTTCAACTCAAACTACGTGCTATGTCATCATTAGAAATTGTTCTTTGGGGTAATTAAGGTTTTTCTTTTTCAAAAGTCTCTTTTGTGTTGTTTGTTTTGTTTTTTAAAAAACAGCAACCAGCCAACCAGTTGCTCCTGAGTCCATGATCCAAAGGGCTTTCACTGGCTGACTCGTCAAATGTAGCGTGCAGAGCCTTTCTTCCAAGGTACCTCCAAGTGGACTTGAAACTTCCAGGTTCGCAGCTGAGTATGTTAACTATTAACACCACTCAACGACTCCAAACAGCAAACGGTGCTGTATTTACGCCAAAATAGATTTCAAATGAATCAAAGTTCAAAATGTTATGATAGCAGCAGCAACAAGATCAAAATGTATAAAGTCGAAAAGAGAATATTTTAAAAAATACAGAGTTGATCCTTCTAAAGAAATATGTGGAATTAGAAGCCATTAAAAAAACTTTGATATATTTGACAACATAAAATGTAACATGTATGTATGACAACTGCACATTGGGCAGCTCTGCCCGCCAATGACACTACAGGGATAAGATGGTTGGTCTCCTCCTGTACAATTTAAAGCCTCCAAAAACTCATCGAGAAGTCAGTTTGCAGCTGGTTTCTGACTCTATCACATTGAGGTGAGTTGTATGGCAATATGTATAAAATGTCTATAAATACATGACAAGTGGCTATACGGTGAAAACAAAAAGAAGAGAAAATATTTTTAAATATTTCCTCTAGGGACTGACTGATTTATTTAGCACGCACATGACTCTCATAATCGATAACAAAAAATGAGCAGTCAAAAGGTGCATATGAGCGGGCAGTTAAGAGTCTACATTCTAAATGCTCAGTAAATAGTGGAAAAGCATAAATCAGGTAGGTAAACTCCAGCTGGAGGTCTGTCTAGCTCTTGCTCGTCTTTCGTGCTACATAGCTCTTCCCCAGATATCCTCAGGGTGCACATCCTCACTGTTAAGTCTTTGTTTCTGGTAAAACCTCCCCTGCTTAACATTGTACCTCACCCTCAACGGCCAGCATCCTCTATCTGCCTTCTTTTCTGGCTTTTCCTCTTTGCACTACCTTTGAATATACTATGTATTTTACTCATCTATTTGGTTATTACTCATTACTTCTATTAGAAGTCAGTGTCATAAGGGCAGGGAGTTTTATCTGTTGTGCATACTATTATAAACCTTACATTTAGGACTAGTTTCTGCCACATAGTGGGAACGCAACAAGTGTTGTGGAACGGATATATGAATAAACAGAAGCTTGAGTCGTAATGAAACAAAAACATGTCACACCCAGTGTGTTATAACAGGTTTCCATTATAATTGTCAGTGTTGTCATCATTGAGCCAGAATTTATGCATCCTTTCCTTTTTCTGAAATCTTAGAGATTATTTTTGTACCTGCAGACCCAAACTCTTCACCTTGGTCTACAAACCGGATTGTCTGGCTCACCTCTGTGAATGATGCCACGTTCTTTTTAGCCCTTGAGATGTCCTTTTTATCTCTTTTTTTTTTTCTTTCATTTTGGTGTTCTTGCTTCCAGCCCATCTGGAAGAATGAAATAACTCCTCCTGATTCTTTCACGTCCAGGTCCAGGCTTGTCCCCCTGCCTTACCCACAGGTCTGAGCATACCACACTCCTGTAGAGAGCCTCTGTGGTCAACTGGTAACCATACAGTCCAGGTTCTCCACGATCTGACTGACCCTCTTTCCTGGGTCACCATCTAAACCAGAACAGCCCAGGACCTTGTGTCTTGAAAATACCCAGAAGCCCTTCTTTTGTAGTTCTGTCCACATCTTCTCACTGCCTGGAATGCCTTCTGCTATCCAATCCACCTCTTTCCATAAACATTTTTGTCGTTTTCAAATTTCAGTTTAAATCTCACGTTCCTCATGTTTTCGGATTCCTCTCAATGTGAAGTGTTTTTCCTACTTGCTTTGGCAGCCTTGGGTAATGTTCTGTCTGCATTCTGTTTTAAATAGTTGGTGTACTTGAGTTACTTTAATTTGTGAATTCTAAAACCCAACGGAATGTGGATTCCTGCTAGTCACTCCAAGAGTTACAAATGCCTTGGGCCTAAGAAAGAAAAAAGAACAAGCCTAAACCCACCCACTGCGGTTGAGCTTGTCCCGACTCATAGCAGACCCCCATCAGAATTCCTAAGCTGCAAATCTTGACAGGAGGTGGCCCACCTTTCCCCCATGGAGGGAATGGTGGATCGAAACCACTGCCTTTTGGACAGCAGTTGGGCATGTTATTCCACATGCCACTGGAGATCCTTGGGTCTGAAATGAGGAAGGAAAAGGCTTCTGATCCTCTATATAAATGGTCTTCTAGATGCCATAAGCTGACTCCTGGAATGGGGGATCTTTAGCTCTGTTGCTGCGGGAGATGCCAGTGCTTCCACTCAGTCTATGTCAAAGCTGTCTGCCTCTGGAAAACCAATCTTCAGAGATCCAGAGACCTCAGCCACAGGGATTTCAATATAGGCAAAGAGCAGACACACTTCATTTAAATGCTTGGAGGTTAATATGATAAAAAGCTTAGTCTGTGTTTGTGCATATGTGTGTGGGAGGGGACAAGCGAGGTACTCTGTGTGTTGCTTGTGGAGATGGAATTTGATGGATCTAGAGCTATATTTTCTACAGTTCAGTTATGGGAGACATAGTGCTATCAGATGTGTCAACCTTCTTCCTCACTTCTCTGGAAGTTTTAGTAATTATTAGCTCAGGAGAAATTATTATTAGCTCACCAGAAAAATGACCTTCCTGTTGATAGAGAATTGAGATAGGCTGTTTCTCTTTGTCAGAAGTTAAGACAGAGGGAAGTTATGTATTTTGTCTACTATTAGGTGTCAGGATTTGAACTGGAGAAAAGTTAAAATTCTGATATTCTTGCATAAACATGTTGTTGTTAGGTGTCAGTTCTGAACCTTGCCCTATTCTACACCGTTGTCGTGTTCTCTGTGCTCAAGCCTATTAGGGAAGTTACTGTGTCGATCTATTCTGTTGAGAGTCTTCCTATCTTTCTCTGGTCCACCACCTTTCCCAAAATGCTGATTATCTAAAGACTGGCCCCTCCTGAGAACATGCCTAAAGTGTGTGGGAGGCAGTGTCACTGTCCTTGTCTCTGAGGTGTACCTGGTTGCACTTCCTTGTTTGTTCTTTTGGCTGTCCACGGGATCATCTATACTCTTCTCTAAAAAACATTTCAAAGGCATTGCTTCTTCTTCTGTTATCCTTATTCATTTCCCAACATTCAGATTCATAGGAAACAACTGAAAATACCACAGATTGGATCTGGCACACTTTAGTCTTTAAGCTGGTATCATTGCTCTTTAGCAATTTGGAGAGGTCCTTGACAGCCGATAGAGTGAGCATAACTTGCCAAGAAAACATACTCAAGTTCAGTCCAGTTCTAGTGGAATGCTTAAAGTGACAAAGGTGGAGTAGAGGTGATAGTGAGAGCAGACCAGCTCTGAGTAAGGGTTGACTAGAGTCAAATCCCAATTTACAATAGATAGTTGATAGTGACTGAGCTAACCTGAGAAAGAATACTAACATTATACATCTCTGTTTTTCTAAAACATTTGCTGTAGAAAATACAGAAAAGCATAAGCCACCCCAAATATCAGCATTACTTGCTATTATTAATATATAGCTAATAACATACTAGTTTTGGAAGCAGGGGTGGCATCCACATCCGAAACAAGCCTCTGGAAACTCTATGAATTTTGATAATTGATGATAGTTATAGAAAGGCTCCAGGCCTTTTGTTCATAGGGTTGCTATGAGTAGTGCTCTATTTGATGGCAATCAACAAAACAAGCAACATATTAGTATGTTTTAATATAAAATAATAGGAGGTTTATATAAATCTTATCTAGAGTATTCTTAATAGCAATGTACTTTCTTAACACATGAATGCACCATAATTGATTTAACTCACTTCATTCAACCTAAAAGGTGCTCTGATGGCTTAGCAAGAAGGAGTTGTGCTGTCAACCCCAAGACAAGCAGTCCCTCCGTGGGAGACGCACAGGCAGTCTTCTCTCATGGGGTATACTACCTCTGAAAACCTGCTGGAGGGTCAGCTATACGTTGATTCTGACTTGACATTGAGCAACAACAACAATTCAACCTAAGCATTATATCTCTCTTCTAATAATAATAACAACTTAGAGAACATTCTGATATTTAATTGTGATGAAATCATGGATGTAAAAAATACTGCATCAAAAATTAAATTATTAAAAAAATTAACAAACATTGAATGTTGCATTAGACATTATGACTCTCATTTTATACACATGAAATTGACTTTGTGAAATGTTTTACCAGGTTGAATTTCCACTTTGTTAAAAAAATAGGGGGGAGGGGAAGAGGGTGAAAGTTTCAAGTTTATTAGTATAAATAGGATGGCATAGGCCTTCATGTGATACTTCACTTAAATTTTATCTGCGATAAAGAAAAAACAATAGAGAAAACAGGAAATACTATTTTGGTGACAACTTTATAAACAAACAAATAAAATCAAATATCACTGACTACCACAGCTCAAAGAGACAAATACTGTTGTTAGGTGCTGTTGAGTTGAGTGCGTCCTTCGTGACCCCATAGTGAACCAGGTCCTATCTTGTGCTGACTTCACAACCTCTGACATACTTGAGGCCTTTGCTGTAGCTACTGTGCCAATCCATCTGCTCGACAGCTTTCCTCGCTTTGGCTGATCCTCCACCTTCCCAAGCATGATGTCCTTTTCCAAGAAATAGCCTTTCCTAGAAACATGCCCAAAATACATGAGATGAAGTGTTATCGTCTTTGTCTCTAAGGAGCATTCAGTTGTATTTTCTCCAAGGCATGTCTGTCTGGTTTTTATGGTAGTTCATGGGATATTCCGTATAGTAAGGAGACAGAACCATTAGCAATGTTTTAGGGCCTATGCAAATCTCAGCTAACCTGGATAGCTGGTTGAGTGGAATGTCTTCTGTTATTTTTCTTTCGACTGTGACATCCAAGCACAAGGTATCTGATAAACAAGGTGTAATATGACAGACAGGGTGCGGCCTCAGGTGGCCTGAGTGAATGGCTGTCACACCAGTCTTCTGAGGAGGTGGTAATAAGGATTAAGATTCTAATCCTACCGTTTCAACACTGCTTTTATTTGTCGTGTGGGGCATAATTATAGTGTTTCCTTTTAGACTGATTTTTAATGTGTTTGGCCAGAGGAAAAATCTGAAGTAGTTGGTAAAAAGTGAAGTGCTTTTCCATCTGTCACGACCACATTTTCCTAGTTGCAGCCCCACTTGAGAGAACTGTATTTTACAAGTAGGTCAAAGCTATTGATTTTGACCAACAGCCTTAAACTTACACACACACACACACACACACACACACACACACACACACACACACTGATTTCCCCTCTATTTTGTCTTTTTTCAAAAGAGTATGAAATTATTGTCAAAATAATAATTTTTTTTTTTCACGGAACAGAACAACTTTATTTTAAACTTTTGGCTTCTGCAATAGAATTCTGTCAAATATTTTAAGTTATTAACTTGAACAATCCTCATTTTAAAGTAGAATGCAGACATAGTCACAATGGGTCAGAAACAGAATCATACTTTTAGTAGGAAGATTTGACTTTCTAAACTAATCTCAACAGAATGGAGATATACATTAAGCTATTAACATAATATATAATGGCAAATGTTGTTCTGGAAAAAAGGAAATTTGTTTCCTATTCATAATTTTTAGAAAAGGTATACTATAAAAAATATTTTTCTTATTTCCCTGCCATAATGCTAAAACACATTTATTTTCAAACATAAGAGTTAATAGGGTAATATTCCATTTTAGCTCACCTGGTCAACACAAAATTATAATTATAAAGATAAAAGTAGCATTTTTCTTGTGTGGTCTTCCAGAATTTTTTATTTAGAATCAAAGATATATGTATGTATATAAATTTTAAAAACACAAAATCACATGGATTATTTCCACATACATATGTATTGATCTTGTTTCATTTAATACTATACCATTAACATATCTTCACATCAGTAATGAGAAATTTTTCTTTTTCTGCTTTAAATAGCAACCTGATCTATGCTTGCTTCCAGTATATGTTTCTTAAAAAACAGTTCTCTCCTATTCTTTTTTTTTTTTAAAAAAAAGTTTCCATCTCTGTCATAATGTACATTTCAGTATACTTACAGACCTTTACCTCTATAATTAAGGTTTAGGCCAAAAGCTATCTGCTACAAATAATATCTACAAATAATAATCCTACAAATAATATGATAAGAACAAAGGAAAACAAAACAGTGTGCTTCTGAATATAAGAATAATAAGAGTAATATTTGTGGTGAACTTAATAAAAAGAAGCATCTTACAACTTTTCCATTCTGCCATTTTTATTGTTGTTGCTGTTATGTGCTGTCGAGTTGCCGGCGACCTTATGTACAATAGTCCTAAACCCTCATCTATCCCGTACCAATCCTTTTGTCTCTGACACATCTATCCTCATTACTGCAGTCACTGAATCAATCCATCTCATCAAGGGTCTTCCTTTCTTGCTCTGTCCCTCCACCCTCCCAAGCATGACGTCCCTCTCCAAGGACTGGTCCATCTTTGCAATATGTCCAAAGTATGTCAGACGAAGCTTCAGAATCCTTGTTTCCAAGCAGCAGCCTGGTCTCACTCTAAGAACCTATTTGTTCTCCTAGCAGTCCATGGTATGTATATTCAATACTCTTCTCTAGCACCACAGCTCAAAGGCATCAATTCTTCTATCCTCCCTAGTCATTGTCCAGCTTTCTGATGCATAGCAAGTAATTGCAAAGACTATGGCCTAGTGAACAGAAAGTTATGCTGCCAAGCCGAAGGTGGGTGATTTTAATCTGTGGCCCTCGGCTGGTTCCGACTAAAACAAGCCTGAAGAAGGAAGGAGTGGCATCCACTTCCGAAATGGCTTGATAGCTTGCCTCCGTTCACAGGGTCGCTATGAGTCGTCTACGACTCGACGGCACCTAACAACAACAACAATGGCATGGATCAGTTGCACTTTAGTCTCCAGACTGACATCGTTGCTCTTCAGTACTTTAGAAAGGTCTCTGACAGCAGACTTTCCCAATGCAATACTTGTATGTAATGCACGTCTTTTAATTTCTTGGCTGCTGATACCAAGAGTCTTGAGAGGAATAAGTCACATTTGGGTGTTTGGGGTTTTTGTTTTAGTTTTTTTTTTTTTCATTTTCCAAGTTCCTACTGCAAATATAGACTCCAACTATAATATTGAAACTTAAGAATTAGTTATACAAGAAAAATTGGTGTAGAGGAAGGGATGATTAATCTCCTCCTGTGCAATTTACAACCTCTGAAAACCCAGTGGATGGTTAATTGGTTCCAACACAATGATGACAACAACAACAACAGCAACACCACCAGCATAGTGTGCCTTTGGGAAAATCCCTTCTTTCTCATCTGCTTAAAATGTGTTGAAAGAGCTTCAAGTTGCATTTTAGTTTCATTTTCTGTGATTTGCCTGACACTGAGGGCTTCTGGTGGTAGGTATGGTGAATGAACAGATGTGGATTAAATCTGGAATTCAGTTTTGTGCACTTGAGCTCTGTTGACAAATCCAGCCTTTGCCTCAGTTAGCACTGCTGAGTATGGAACAGGCAAATAAATACAAGCTATTTTGAGACACTTTTCAGTGTTTCCCAGATGGTGTCCATTATTCTAGCCCAGACATTTGCTCATCTGTCTGCTTCAGGATGAATTTGCGCCAACACTGGACTTGATACAGCCTCCAGAATCTACTCCGGTAAAGTGTGACTTAGAGACCTGATGGTGCAATGGTTAAATCAATCCTCTGTTGCTAACCAAATGGCCAGCAATTTGAACCTATAAAAGAAAGATGAGGCAGCCTGTGTCCATGAAGATTTACAGCTCTGGAGACCCCTTCAGGGAGTTCTACTCTGCCCTGTGGAGTCACCATGAGTCAGAGTAAACTCTTCATGGCAATAGTCTACCATTCTTGTTTGTTTTAAAGTAGTGATCTTAGGAATGACTAATTGTCAATGTTGCTTCCATGGTGTGAGTGACTTTGCTCTTCTCTATTTAAGTGTCTGATTTCTACAAGATAGTTCATTGAAATGGGCATGTTGGCGTTTGCAAAGTTTGCATGTATAGTTTGACCACTGGAAGTAAAACAGTCATCTGTATTTTTGTCCTTTTTTTAATTGAGATTTTAATGAAACTTTATAAAGAACTTCATTGTTGCACATCATTTTCCTCCCTGACCCCTTCCCCCTGCATCGTTTTTTTCTTTGGGAAATAAGATGTTATATAGTCTCCCTCCCCTCCCCAGACCACTTTATTATGCAGCTCTTATTTTGGACTCTTGTCATGCCAATAATACCTAATTATATATTCCTTTTATACAGTCATCTATAATTTTATATATCTCCCTGTGGGCTGAAAAAGAAAGGCTCAATAAATGGTGGTGTCATTTAGCTGGAACCAATAATCGACTCTCCAGCAGGTTTTTGGAGGCAGTAAATCACGTGGGAGGAGATGGTCCATCCTTCTTCAGCCAAGTAATTGGTAGATTCAAATCACCTGCCATTCGGATTGCAGCACACCTTCTTACCACTAAGCAGGCTGCCAGGGCTAAAGTATAGTAACTATTCTGATCATGAGAGAAGAAGAGAAATTTTGCAAGAACTCTTCAAGAGCAGAAAAAGCTTAGCATCTGAAAGACTTTAAAATGTCAGTAAGATTTAGAAGAACAGTGATAGAAACAATAACCTCTCAAATATCACTAAATTTTAAAATATATTTCTATATAAAACACTTATTTAATATATATATTGTATGTGTGTGTGTGTGGTGAACCATTGAGTTGGAAATGACCCATAGTTAACTCTCTGGCAGGTTTTCAGAGGCAGTTAATCACAGGGGTGGAATTGCCCATCTTTCTCCCATGGAGCAGCTGGTGGGTTCAAACCACATGCCTTCAGGATTGCAGTGAAGCTTCTTGTCACTAGGCCACCAGAGCTCCCTTATTTAAACTATAAAGAACTGAAAAACACTGTAAAAATAGTAAAGAATATTTCCCCAGAATATTCTATTCTAAATGCCAAAATTTTCATTCATCCTTCCTGTAAAACCAGGCAATTTTACCTACTCATTCTCCATTTATCATGACGTATTACAAATCTAATGATCTGTCCTTAGCAAATAAACACTTCGAGTTTCCCTTAAAAGTCTAGATTAGCAGGGAAATTAGATGAAAGGAAGCACAAATAAATTCTATATCGTGGTCTGATCTTTTTTTTAGAACTTCCTGTATTACTTTGAATGAGCCTTGGTGGAACAATAGTAAAAACACTGGGCTACTCACCAGAAAATTGGTAAGTTCGAACCCACCAATTGCTGCTTCTGGAGAAAAGATGCTGCAGTCTGTTTCCGTAATGATTATAGTCTTGGAAAACTGATGAGGAAGTTTGTGTCTGGCCTACAATGAACTCTTAGTGATAAGGAATTGTGTGTTGTCAACCTAAAGGCACACTGTTTGAATTCACCAGCTTCTCTGTATGAGAAAAATGGGCAATCTACTCCCATGTGGTTTACTGCCAATGAAAACCCAAAGAAAAGACTAGAGTAACTCAGACAGATTTAAGGAGTTATTGACAAACTTAATGAGCTTTTGGAGGCCTCAGACTTTGAGTTCCTGCAATGAATCTCTCATAGACTGTAAAAATATGACTCACCAACTTTGGCCATCAGGGCAGGCTGAGTCATCGCAAATCAGTTGAATCACCTGCTCTCAGCTCTGTTTTATAAGAATTAGGGCTGGCTGGATATTTCTGTCTCTATGATTGCTGGTATTAAGCATTTAAATATATGGAGAATATGATGTCCTTAAGAAAAACCACACACATTGCTCATGAACAGATGGGCTACATGAGTGAAAACAGATTAGTAATTGTTTTTTGTTTCTGACGGTGAAAAGCTGCTCTGAGTCCCTCCCTGGCTGGATTCTTTCCTTAACGGATAAAACAAGTGATACTTGATAAGGATCCAGATTAGGATTTAATAATGGCCATGCAGAGCCATGGGACAGGTTCAGAGAGCAGCTTAAGTTACTATCTGCACGGTTTCCTTTTAAAGCTTGTATTTTCATCTAGGCCACATGCACAATGTGAGCAGAGAAATTTAAAAGAGGTATTTCATAATAAGCAAACAGCCAAAGAAGTTGGCAAATCTTTTTCATTGGACCTACTGAGGATGTAAAGTAGGAGGTGTTTTCTGCGCCTCCATTCCCTTGTATATTTTGAGGGGGATGAGGATTTATTGGAAGTAGATTGGCATAAGAGAAAGAACCCAGGGCAAGAAACTGGAGAATTTTTAGAGAGCTGTGCGATCCAGATAACCATCTAAGTCTTTCTAAGCCTCAGTATCTTCATCTAATATGTGAAAGGATTGTTAGTAGATTGGTGTTTTCCAAACTTACTAGAACATAAAGATGGTCTGTAACACTTATTAAACACACACAACATCCTCCTTACCCAAAGGAGTGAGGCCAGAAAATTTATATTTTAGCCAGTATTTCAGATGAATGTTATGTTTAGATGGGATGTCTTTTAGCTCTGATAGTGTTCCATGATCCCTCAAAATGCTGAAACTCTCCCATTCCCAGTTGGTGAGATAACAATCAAATGTAAAAGAAATTCAGCTGGATTGTGGGTGGAGTGAGAGGATCTGCAATTATAATATCTATGATGATAATGCTGTGTATAACCAAGCATAGGGGTACTCCCATGGCCTAGTCTGCAGGGGGGTATACTGCTTAGTTAAAGGCCTCACTTCTCTGGCAGTTCAATCTACCAGTGAGTGATTCTGAGGAAGAAAAGTGGGTAATCTCCTTCTGTGTGATTTATAATCTTGGAAATCCGAGGGAGGGTGAGTTTCCAGTAGGCTCCAACTCAGCAATGAACATTAACAGTTCAAGGAACATTGCTGATGTTCCAACTCAACTATGGGCTTAAAGTATTTGGTTTTAGCGTTTTCATTTTTTTGGGTTAGGTTGTTTGTTTGTTTGTTTTGTTTAGATACAGAGCTCTGGTGGCCTAGTGGTAAAAAGCTCACTGCAATCCCAAAGACATATGGTTTAAATCCACCAGCTGTTCCAAGGAAGAAGAATGGGCAAATTCCTCTGGTGTGATCTACTGCTTTTTAAAACCTGCTGGAGGGTCAACAATGAGTCAGTTCTGACTTAACTGTATGCATAGCACTGGAACTGAGGCATCAGAATGTTAGAAAGCAAGACAAGCACTGAAATTACCTAGCAATTTCATTAATGTGAAGATGGAGTGCCTGCATGGGTTCAGGGACAGTGGAATAAGAACTCTGTGCCCCAAGAAAGAAAGTATATCAGAAATCAGAACAAAATCAGTATCAACATCAGAGAGTATACATTCTCAGAATCTTGATGCCATGATTCATTTTCATCTTATTTTAGACACCCACTGGCTAGCAAGGGATGCTGGGGAAATCTTGTTTGGAAAGTGAAAAATTAATGAATTAGTTCTTCTAAGCACCTATCATTGTGTATTAAGTCTTTATGTGCATGAGGCAATGTTCTAAGCTCTCTAAATACATCTGTAAACAAAATATATGGAGCTTGTGTTCTTGAAGGTGGATAGACAGTAAGGCTCTTTCAGAGGGTGGTAAGAGACATGATGAAATCAAAATAGGGAAATAGGTTGACTACTTCTTAAGAGAGAGCTCTGATAGAGGTAAGAAACTGTGCCCAAAGGCATGTGATTTGAGACTATGGGAGAAACTCCATGAGAGAGCTCCACAGGAGAAAGATGGGCAATCTCCTTCTGTGGGATTAACTGCCTCTGAAAACTCGCCCATAGAGAGTCAGCTATGGGTCGGTTCTGACTCTACGGTACACAACAGCAATGTGCGGATGGACAGGACTATGTAAATGGAGCGTGTAAATGGCCTATCACAAGTGACCGACTCTCTACCATTCCACAAGGAGATTAACCAGTCTCAACAATCTACAAGGGCATTGGCTAGTCTTTTTGATAAGTTGAACAGCTCTAGCCGCAGAGAATGAGATCTTCCCCCACAAGAAGAATGAATTCTTCCCCTACCTAGAAAAGAAAGACTTCCCTCAAACTGGTGAAATGTAGGACAGCTTTAGAGCAGCAACAGCCTCAATGGTTGAACTGAAGAACTTACGTGAGATGAGACTTTAAGGGGTTAAGAGGAAAGCCAGTTGTGTCAGGACTGATAATTTCATTGGGCAATTGGGTGAAAAAGCCCTTATTTGCATGATTGAGAACTTGGGAACACTTAGAGCCATGAGGCTCAAGGCTGAGGTGCCTGTATACGTATTTCTGGAGCTATCTTGACCGTATTCTGTCATCACTCTAGATTATAAACTTTTGACTTTTCCAATATGGTTCTGTGTGGTCTGTGAGCTATCACAGCAGATTTTGGACCCAATAAAGCAGTAAGATTGCTGTTGAGATGAGTAGAAAGAGGAATGGGAGGACATGTCTGACCTCATGGGAATTGGTTTTGTGTTACTGATGCTATGGACAGGGACGGATCCCCCTTGTGATGTTGGTAAAGGTCAGATATGGTGCTCCCCATTTGGCTTTTGTTGTTTTTTGAGAGTTCCACCGCCAACTCAAAGTCATGGGCCTTGAATCCAGCTCCAGGCAAGAGGGATGGGCAATCTCTTCTCAAATGATTTATTGCTTCTGAAATGCCCCTGGAGGATCAGCTGTGAGTTGAGTCCCACTTGGTGTATAACAGTAGCAGCAGCAAAATTTACAAATTCTTGAGTTAGAAATAGTATCATCAACAATTTTTTGCAAATGAAAGATTGAGATTCCCCAAAACCTTTTTAAACCAGTTGTTTTATTGATGAACTAGATAATATTTTGCTAAGATCTTGGTTTTTGTTAACTGTAGCAAAGAACTGATGAACCAATCAATGCTAAGATGATAGCATATTGATAGTCAATGAGATCAAATCCCATAACTATACCAGGAACATCACTGACAGGCTCACATGTAAAACAGTGATAATAATTGTGTTTATTTCATAGGTTGTTTTTTACCATTTGTGGTCAAGTTGATTTAGATTTACAGTAACTCCATGAGGAGAGCTGTGTGTCACAAAGTAAGTTCATGAAGCCTTCTGAGTGGCCTCTGGCTAAGTAAGAACTTCTAAACTTTCAGTTATCAGTTGAAAGTGTTGATTTTGTGTACTAGTCAAAGTCTGTTTAGATTGGTTAGGAGGATTAAGGCCAAGCTTAATTACAGGGTACATAATTGTTAATAAAAAATGTTAATAAAGAACTCTTTCTCTCTCTCCCACCCTATTTCCCTCTTTCACACAAAAACAGACACACAAGTGTTTTCAGTATATCCTGTAAGCAGAAAGACCTTTTACTTCATGCAGAACACTCTTTAGGTAAGTTATTGCTTGTTTGTTGTTTAGTATGGTTGGGTCGGAACCAACTCATAGCTAACCCTCCAGCAAGTTTTCATAAGCAGTAAATCACAGAGGAGGAGATTTCCCATCTTTCTCACATACTTTAGGTAAGAAGAAGAATCAAATTCCAAATTGATATTCTCTGCCCTCCATGATTTCAGAAGTAGAAACTATTTTGTGTGATTTATTTTGCCTGATACATGTTGCACATAGTGTTAGGAGGGGCTATTCCTTGGAAAGGGGCATTATTCTTTTTTTAAACATTTTTTCAGGGGCATTATTCTTGGAAAGGACGAGGATAGGTAAAAGAGAGGAAGTTCTTCAATGAGGTGGTACAGTGACTGTGGCAATGGTCTCAAGTGTGTTGGAGATGATAAGGATGGCACAGGATAGGACTCCTTGAACAGATCTCTTGTTCATAAGGTCATTATAACTTGTGCTCAATGACACTGAACAATAACATAACCATAGACAGGGGACTCTGGTGACCTAGTGGTAAGAAGTTGTACTGCTTACTTAAGGAATGCTGTTCACATCCACCAGCTGTTCCACAGAAGAAGGATGGGCAATCTCCTGTGTGATTTACAGCCTCTGCAAACCTACTAGAAGGTCTGCTATTCGTCAGTTCCATATTGAGGGCACACAATAATATAACTGTAGGTAAGAAGCTCTGGTAGCATAGTCTGAAACAAGGTGCACTGCTCACCCAAAGGCTGAGAGGCTGCAGCAATTTGAATCCACTAGTTGTTCTTCAGGGTCAAGATGGAGAGTCTCGTCTGACTTTGACTTACAGCCTTGGAACGTGATGAAAAGTTGCTATGAATCAGGACTGACTTGACAGTAATGAGTTGAGTTGGTAAGGATCGATCCATGGTGGCACAATGACTAAGGACAATTGAACTTCTAAGAAAAAGGTTGGCAGTTCAAATCCATTAGCCACTCTGCAGGAGGAAGATGATGCTGGTTGCTTCAGCAACAGACAACCTTGAGAACCCTTTGGGAAGTTTTACTTTGTACCATATGGTCTCCATGAATCCAAATGGACTTTACGAGAGTAGATTTATAGCCATGGATAGAGTCCTTCAAGAGTACAAGTGGTTAACACATTCACCTGCTAACTGAAGGGTTGCTGGTTCAAGTCAAACCAGAGGCACCTGCTTGACAATTTGCTTCCAGAAAACCAGCATTTGAAAGTGTGGTGGATCAGGATTCTATGACACACACGAGGTTATCATGAGTCAGAATTAACTCAACTGCAACTGGTTATTTCTCTAGTTACAAATTTCTCTAGGTACCTGTGGGCGTAGCATTAACCCTAGGGCTGCAGTAGTTACTCAAGTACCCGGCTGCCAACCAAAAGGTCAGCTCTTTGAACCTTCTAGTCACTGCACAGCAGAAAAATGTGACATTCTGATCCCATAAAGATTGACAGCCTCGGAAACTCTATAGGGCTGTTCTACTTTGCCCTATAGGTTTGCTACAGTCAGTGGATGAGTGGGAGTTTCAAGGGATAAGATTAGACAGATGTAGAGAGAAATGGTTAAACAATCATCTGTTTTGCAAGTAATGATTTGTAATACTCGTTTGGATAAATTTAACTGTTCTTAAACTAAAACCTGACATTATGTACTTTGCTGAAATTCACCTTAAAAAGTTAATTTATATCATGCTTTTAAGAAACTTGGCCACGGTTTTCTTGTTTTCTGGAAGGTTCTATGCATGTCCCAAAGTAAATGTCAGTTTTTGAATAGAAAATGGAAAATTCTTCTCTAAAAGTTTTTGAGAATAAGTTCCTATTTTAAATATCTCTTGGGAAATGGTTCCATAAGCAAATGTAATTGCATAAGCAGGCAAGGTTCAAAGGGAATTTTAAGTAAGTTCTTTTAATTTCTTGCTTTGTATTCCAGTAAGCTGACAAAGAGCTTACTGGAATACAAATTAAGTTAGGGTGCAATTCACAACTATTATACGCACACAAATGCGCGCGCGCGCACACACACACACACACACACACACACGCACACACACACACACACACACACACAGAGTATGTTGTGAAAAAAGCACTCTTTCAAAGCCTTTGGATGGGTTTTGAAAAGGATCCTCTCTGTGGAACCCTGAAAAGAGTGTTCTTTACCACTAGGGGGTGACAGTTGATAATGAATCAGCTTTTTCTTAAAGCAAAACAAGCCACAGGCATTTGAATAATGTTTCTTCTTTTTTTTTTTTTTAAACTGATTTCCTGGTGATGTTTGGATTGGTGCATCTCATTTGATGAACCCACTCTACCCAGCCCCACTTCTGTTGGGATTCACAGCATATGCCTGATGGAAGCACAGCCAGTGCTGGACGGGTTTGTAATTTTCAAGCAACTGTCTGAAAAATCCGTTATCAGCAGCCCTTTTTTTCTCTTGCTCATTCGTTTACTAAATATTGAGGATATTTTGTGAAACTATGAAGAACAAAACAGTAATATTGGTCTTCATGGTGCTCTTATAATAACGGAGCTTGCAAAAACCAGGTACACAATCATTTAAATAATATAATTGTGAGCTCTAACAAGATATAAAAAGAAACAAGGTAGTGCAGTAGAGAATAACTGGGGTTGCTGTTGTTAGGTGCTACAGCTGTAACTATGACACATAGTGACCTTATCAGCAACAGATCTGAACCCTGTCTTATCCTGAGCCATTCTCACCATCTCTAACAAACTCCAGCCCGCTGTTACAATCACTGCATCAATCCGTCTCATTGACGGTCTTCCTCTTTTTCTCCGTCCCTCCACCTTTCCCATCATCATATCTTTTTTCCAAGGACTGATCTCTGCTGACAACATGCCCAAAATATGCGAGATGAAGTTTCATCCTCCTCGCCTCTAATGAGCGCCCTGATTGTATGTCCTCTTAGGCACACTTGTTTGGTAGGGAAGATATACACTCTGACCAGAAGCATTCATGTCAGACTCGGCTTTGGTTGCCTTTTACCTCCCATCTCCTTCACTGCTGTCAAGTTTGGTGCTCACTCAGAGCGAACTTCCATCCGTTACTTGAGGCCTTAATCATAATGAGAAGGGAGCTCTGGTGGCTTAGTGGTGGAGAACTGTGCTGCAATCCCGAAGGCAAGCAGTTCAAACCCAGCAGCTGCTCCATGGAAGGATGGGCAGTCTCCTCCAGTGTGATTAAATTGCCTCAGACAACCCACTGGAGTGTCATCGATGGGTCGGAACCGACTTGATGGGACATAACAACAAACAGCAGCGATCACAATGAAAGGCGCTTGCTCATCTTTTTTCTGCTGAGCCAGTGGGGGCATTTGAACTGCTGGAGATGTAGTGTTGGAGTTAGCAGTACAACTCCCTATGGAGTATACACCAGAGAGCTCCTCAAACGATCATAACAGGCAGTTTAGGGCCTTCAAACCTTTGAATATCAGGGATAGGTGATATCTAGCCTCAGCACTTGAATGCCTCTCAAATACACTTGGGAAACTTCCTTAAGAGAGAAATCAAACAGATGATATACTTTTGCTGCTTTCTGTACAATAACCTGGCTGACTTCTGGCTAACTTGTATCAATTTTGTGGTAGCTGGAGCTGCCACACACAGACACAGACACATGCACACAACCCCACACCCACATAAAAGAAGAGATGTTATTCACTTAAAGTTTGTAATTTAGTATAGAAAAACAAGAACATTTTCCTGGTGCGGATATAAAACTTGGCAAGACAAAAAACTTTGATTCTGTTGATACTGCACATATGCTTTCTAGTCATTACAGATATTTCATTCCACTTCCTGTTTTGATTCCTTTCCTTGCATGAAAGACCTTGCTTTATTCTCCATCAATTTAAATCCCCATCATCTTTAAATCCCAATGGAGCTCTCTTTCTCTTTAAATTCCCTTAAATGTTATTCCTTTTCTTTGTTTTGGAAGTATTCAAATAATCAAGCAATTCCTTAAATAATGTCTTTCTAGATTTGATAATAATTTCATGTGTAGAGGAAAAAAACTGTTGGCTGGGTACCCACTAAGTCTTCCCTGTCACAGGCTGGCTTACAGAGAGAAATGGGCTATGTGACCTCGTTCTAGCCAATGAGGTGTAGGGAGCATGAAGTAGGCATCTTCTGAGAAAGATACAGTCTTCATAACAAAAGAAAGAAGCCTGTGTGGAGCCCCTGATGTCTTTGACTCTACTCTTGCCCCCCCTTTGCATAAAATTTGAAGAATATAATGCTTGGATCTGCCAAACTAACACTGAACAAGGTTCAAGGGCACCAACGATTTATTCAGTCTTTTGGACAAGGCCAGTACAAAGACTATTTGCACTAGAAACTCCAGAGTATCTTCAACAACAGCAGCTTATGAAACATGCTATTGGTGGAAGTCTGAATGTTAAACTTGGACACAGAAGAACAAAGTTTATCACTCTGATAGCAGGGAAGAGAATCTTAAAGTGAGAAATGCACATGCTAGATCTCTCTCTAAAGCAGGAAACTAGAAAGAATATCTAGGCACCCTGAGCTGCATGCATCCCCTTCCTTGTGTTCCTTATGATCTCTGGTGAGTGAGTTGAGAATGTCAGGTGGAGACCTTTGCTAGCGGTGGGAAAGAACTCTAGTTCAGGTTTCCTTCATTTCCAGTCCCAGTCTGACAATCTACAGGTAAACATCATTGACTGTACAACAGCTGGAGAAGAGAAAGCTATCGTCCAATTTTAGACATGGGAGTAATGTAAAAAGTACCCCAATCTTAGTTCTTTCAAATAAATGAGGGGGGGGGACCAGGAAACAAACCAACAAGCCTGTTAATGTGACACAAAATCTAGACACCAGATGGGAGCTTGAGACATGCCTTGGGATTTGGGGCATTAGACTTGTGCAGAGAGACAGGCTTACCTGTGAAATTTCAGGATATTTCATTTGGTTTGGCTTTTTTAGATTATCAAATTTATTTCTTATTTTTTAAAAAATAATCTCCAGTTTATGATCTTACTTTTTGAAAACCCTTTGAACTTGGCCCAGTACATGATACAGAGCAGAGGTTGAATTTTTTGTTGTTAGGCGCTGTTGAGTCAACGATGACTCCTAGCAATCTTATGAACAACAGATCCAAACCTCGTCCTGTCCAGTGCCAGCCTCACCATCTCCACCACACCCAAGTCCATTGTTGCAGTCGCTTTGTCAGTTCATCTCACTAAGGGTCTTCCTGTCTTTTGCTGACTCTCTACTTTCCCTAGGATGATCTTTTCCCAAGGACTGGCACCTCCTAACAACAGACCCAAAGTATGTGAGATGAGGTATTTACAGTGTATATAGTCCTGTCTTTAATTTCTGTGCTATCAATAAACTTCCTGAAATTCATCTCACATACTTATTTAAGACACTGCTATGTTGTGTTAAGGAACATGCATGGGTTTGTTAGACAGATGCATGTATGTCAGAGGGTCGCTCATGCCCACTTTGTCATGACATTTTTTAGTGATTATGAGCTTCATAAACACACACTTTTAGATAACAGAGCTCTTTATGTTTATACCTGTCAGTGCTAACTCTATACCTTGTACTGAGAATATAGGCAGTGAATGAGAAAGTGAGGGGAGCGAGGAAGAAAGACACTTGGAAGCAGGATAAAGTACTAGGCTACTATAGAGATGAGAAATAAACTCAAACTCAACTCTCATTTTCACCAAGTGGGAATCAACTCAGTTGATCCTCCATCAGGCTTTCGAATCGTCCATCAGGTTGCTGAAGCTGTAAATCACACAGGAGGAGATTGTCTATCTGCTCCTTCTGCGTCACCAGAGAATCAACACGTTTGCCTTGACAGTGCAACCCCCAATGGATCAGCACCGAGTTCTCTAGGTGAGATAGGTAATTGGAAATTCCTTGAAACAGAAATTTATTCCTTTTAATGTTGTCTATACTAGTGTTTCTAGAGGACAGTTGGATCATTCAGAATTGGCTGGAGACTTGCTAGCAGTCAGATTCTTGGGCTCATCCCAGGAACAGAACCTTGGAAAGTGGGCCCAGGAATCCATGATCCTACTCAATGGAAGAATCACCATGCTTCATGTATGTTAGGTCCTCAGCAAACGATAGAACGAGTAAATGACCTATATAAAGAAGAGACACTATCTCAAACTCATTAATTTTCCGAATTCATCCCTTTGAAACTTGAATATATTTAATGAAGGAAAATATTGCATTTAAATGGCAAAACATCAAAGCTTTTTTCCAAGTTTGTAAAATATAATTTTTTATAACCAAGGAGATACACTAGGTGATTCCCTTTGTCTGGAATGTGAATAAATTGAAATGGAAAATAAACTTTCTTTAAATATACTTGGACCTTTTGAAATGAAGGAAAAAAAAGACATTCTAGGTGCTCAAGTCCTTGAATATCTCTGGCTACTGCTCTGTGACATGTGTTCTTCATCACCCAAGGTACCACTAGATTGGTTCACAGGTTCACAGAAGAATGAGCTCACTTCCTAGACTGAGACAGATATGTCTAAAGTGAACAAAATGATGAGCACGGCTTTCTCTTCCATGTGGCCATCTGGCTGCCACTGCCCTTCTGACTCAGTGGAAGGCTGAACTATCCCAGGCCAATCACAGCTCCACCCCCTTAAAAGCTGCGGTTACAAAGATTTGTGCTTTCCTCCTGTGCTATAGGGTTATGCAGTCTAGGATCTGTCCTGGCACCACTAGGCTGGTTATGCAAGGCTTATTATAACTGGGATTCTTTCCATGCAGGATGAGAGGGGGCTTTTGCTTGAATAGCTGATATTTGGGGATCAGTTTTGGAAGAAATGATGAAGCATCTGTTTGACTGTAGGGAATGAAGCTGTTTTCTTTGCCAAAATAGGTTGCACAACAAATTGGATAATCTAGCCCCACCCTGGCTATCTAAACATAACCTCATCCAACAGAGGCCAGCCAGTTTCTTCTGCTCGGCCAGCTCGCCATGGGCTTCCTAGCTTTTTATACATCTGCTCAAGTTGGTTTGCTCCAACTGTAATTCCTGCTTGTTTGCTTTGAACCAATAATAGTCAAACTCAACTCAAGCTCTTTGTTGTCCAGTCAGAACTGACTCATAGTTGATCCCCCATTGGGTTTCCAAGGAAGTATATGGCATGAGAAAAAAATTGTCCGTCTCTCTCCTACAGAGTCATTGGTGGTTTCGAACTGCCAGAGAGTCTCAACCTTTGAGTTAGTAGCACAATGCCCTATGACTATAGGGAGCTGTGCTGCCATCCCAAAACACAAGGTTCAAATCCACCAGTAGCTCTGCTGTGGGATAAAGATGGGCAATTACACTGCCTCTGAAAACCCACTGGAGGGTCAACTCTGAGTCAGTTCTGACTTGATTGCAAACAACAACAACAACAACAACAATAATAACAACTGGCTTCTAGATGGGCCCCTTCCAAGAATCTTCATGGTAATCAGTGAGCATTTATTATGTGCTTTCTATATGTTGTTTCTTCATACTCTCATAATAACTCCATAGTGGTAGGTGCTATTATTACCTCCATTGTATTAATTAGCAGATAATCACAAAGGTTAAATTACTTGGCTAAAATCATCAAGTCAGGATGTTGCAGAACTGAGATTTAAAGCTGTCTAAGTAATTCTATCTCTCTAGATTATTTCTGCTCTTCCAAATCCCACATTGTTCATGAAATATTCTTTGACTTTTCACTTTGGTCATTATTCAAACCACACACAGGTACCTTTGCTTAAAGAAAATCAGAGTGTCAGAGCAAGAACTTTGGAAGCCAACTATTCCACTACTTCCTTTCTTTATAGTTAGAAAAAGTAAAGATCAGAGATAGTTCATATTGAGATTAGGTGTATGAGCTCAATCATACACAGAGAGCAGTGTTGCCACAACCTTGGTGACTGTTCTGGTGTTTCTGCTTCAGGAGGTCAAAAGGAAAGGCAAAGGAATATGTGTTTATAAAAGACTTCTGTGATTGAGTCCAGTCATCAGCCAAAGTTGGCAGCCACTAATGATCTATATCAACTGTTCTGCTTCTTCTGTGTTCTTGTTTCTCAAACCTTACTCTGTCTAGACCTTATTCTATATCTCGGTTTTCATCACCGTGTCCAACAAAGACCTAGACGTATTTCAGTGTTGCCAAGAGCTGTATATTTGTTAAGTATTTCGTAAATGCTGTGAACTAAATTGAGAAAAATGTCTGCAATCCTGAATATTTTGACTAGGAAGTGTGTGAGGAAATGGATTATGGCAATTAGGTTCATAAGAACAAATACTCCAGGTAGGAAGAAAAATAGGCAGTGATTATAAGATTTGATTGGCCTCATTTGCTTCAGTATTAAAAATAGTCCAATTCAGCCAAACACTGCAAATTCCCGAGTCCTGACTTTTTCTTGCTTTCCCAAACTGAACTGGGTAGACTGCTTAGTAGCTCTGATCCCCAGGTGCATGGGCCATGTCTTGTGTGCCTGATGTCTTGTGTGCACACGATGGAACCCAAGTCCCGGTAACACTCTTCCCTGGGAGTAGCAGTGCCTTATATGGAAGCAGAGAGTACTTTTCCCTGTACTGGGGATCTTTAAATAGCAGGGAACAGCAACTCAAAGCTTTTCAAAGAGCTACTTAAAGTTATTTTTCTCCATGACAACAGCCTGCCAATAAGGATAGAATTTAAAAAGCTAGGACCCCAAGTAGAAAGAGGAAAGGGAAATTTCCCTGCTATATTGAATGCTCAGAGATGAACCACAACCAGTGTATACATTTCATACATTGACTCACAACTGGAGGACAGATGAGATGAGCAATCACACTGTGTGCAGAATCAAGACGCTATTTAACGGTATTCACTTGGTGGTGGCTGTGACTAGGAGGGGCGGGGAGGGCGGGTAGATGTGGCTGAAAGGCTCGTGCTGAGAATGCTAGAGCCAAAGTGGTGGATTCATTTTCTTGTTTGTCACCCTTAGAAGTCTGGAGGGACTGATTTTATCTTCAGTGTTTATAGATTGATTTGTAAATGACCTAGCACACTTCAGAGACCTCCTTTCTCAATGCCTTCATGGAAAGAAAGTTTCTAGAGAGGGGACATCCAGATGCAGGCTGTTGTGAACTTAACTCCAGATTCCCTCTTCCTCCCAGTTGGAAGCAGGAGTGGCATCTGCTTCCTAAATAACATGCCTCCAGAAACTCTATGAAATTTGATAAATGTTGCTATTTATAGAGGGGCTTCAGGCCTTTTGTTCACAGGGTCACTGTGAGTTGTGCTCGACTCGAAGGTAATCAACAACAACACCCAGTTGAAAACATTTATATGCCTTTTCAGAAATTCCCCACATTGGCTTTTCTTTCCATCACCTGGGAAGTAACGTTTCTCTCTCACACTGTCGTGGTGAGGTGCCTCTGAGTTGATCATCCTGCACAGTGACCCCACGGACAATGGATCTGAGCCTTGCCCTGTCGTGTGCCGTCCTCATGAGAGCTGATATACTCGAGCCCAGTGTTGTAGTCACTGTGTCTTTGTTTTTAGTCACCAGAAAATAGTTTAATTAGGTACAAGACGATCATCAAACAGATTACATAAGGCTATATGTAAATATGTAACTCCAGAATGAAGAAAAGAAATAACAGGCTGAAGTCATGAGCTGTCCCTACACCCCTGATCAGGGACAACTGGATACATAGCTCTGAAGATGACAGTGAGGACTAGGTGATTTGTCACCTGTCCCTACACCTCTGTGAAGTAACCAGCAAGTCCAGAGCCCTGAGGATGATGAGGAAGACCAAGGATGTCCCTGAGTTGGGGGCCGTCCCCACACCTTGGCCCAGCAGCCACCAAGCCACTGCCCTGAGGGAGGGATAAGGTCCAGGATTGTTGCTGAGACTTGAGCCATAGCTCTAACCTGACCCATAGCTCTAGCCATAGCTCTAAAGGCCATTGAGTCCACAGCTATGAGGATGAGGGCTAAGACCAAGCATGTCACTGAGTCATGGACTGTCTCTACATCCCGGCCCAGATGCCACTAAGTTCACAGCCCAGAGGAAGGCTGTAAGGGTCAGGTGTAATGCTGAGTCATGAACAATCTAGACCTGCTTTTGGTTGATGGCCAAGTTAGAGTACAAGTTGACCGTCTTTGGCCTTCTGTGCACGGGAGTCATGTTATCCAGGATCACTTCCTGTATCATTGCTAGCATCTGACTGTTCCGGCAGTAGTCAGCCATAATTGTGACACTATCAAAGTCACATAGCTTGATAGTCCCTTTGTCATTAAGCAGCAAGTTTTCAACCTGAATGTCTCTGTGAATGATGGGTGGCTTCTGGTGCCGTACTGCTCTGCACTTCTGATAAAGTATCTTTAGAACTGCCTTGCATGGGAGAAGCCCACTGGAGTCAATTTTCTTTATAAAGTCGACCCTTTGCAGAGGTCCATCAGCAGTAGAAACTCAGCCTTCCCCATGGCTGACCTCCCTTTTCCCTTAGAGGCCTCAGAACAAAACCGGACAATGTTGGAGTGGTTCGAGACCTTCATGAGAAGCTGACTTCTTGAATGATGCTTTCCTCTTTCCCTCTTCATTGGATTACAGCCTCTTTAGAGCATGCTCTTTGCCACTTTCAAGTTCCTGAGCCTCATAAACAAAAACAGACCCTTCCATGGCCATAACTCGCTGCACCCCCCGCCACAGCTCACCTAGTCCCACAGTCTGTCCATCGAAGGCCTTCTGATCATGGACAACAGCACAGACTCATGAGAACAGACCTGCCAAGAAATCCAGCACAGACTGCAAAATGACATTATGGTGACTACCACATAAGCTGGGGAGCCCATCTCAAGCTCTAGCTCTGTTTGAGTCTGTTTAGCAGCCTGTGGTTCCAATGGCCCCAAGTTCCACCAGCTTCCTCCTATTTCTTTGGCAGCTGGTTGAAAACGAGTTGTTCCTGTAAGGGCAGATAAAGGCCCAAGGAAGCGATGAAGTCCAAACAGCGCAGCCCTCAATTTTCTTTTAGTGGTAATGGCCAACCTGAGGACCTCTCTCCTTTTCTGTGCTCCTGCCTGTTTCATATCCTGAAGGTGATTCCTCTGAACTCTCTAACACTTTCTAGGAAAGAGAGCAAAGCTTGCAGGAAGGAGTGTGGCCCTTGTATTTCCACCCACCTTGGTGATTGTGGATTAAGCTGACCCTCTACCTTTTTAAGCATGATGTCTTTTTCCAAGGACTAGTCCCTCCTAACCTGCTCTAAGGTCATGTGAGATGAAGCTTCATCATCCTTTGCCTCCACGAAGTACCCTAACTGCATTTTCCCCAAGATGTAATTGTTTGTTCTTTTGCCAATCCGTGGGATTATCACTCATATTGTTGTTGTGGTGGTGTGCCGTCACATCGGAAACTGAATCCTAGCTGACCCTTCAATGGATTAGCAGAAACAGTTCGTCTCATGGGAGAAGATTGCCCATTCTCCTCCCCCAGAGCAGCTAGTGGATTTGAACCACATGCCTTTGGGATTGCAGTGCAGAGGGCTTTAACAAGTTGTCCCTAGGAATGAGAAGAGAAGAGATTGGAAGAGAAGAGCCCTTGCCTGGAAGAGCTTCTACTTCTATTCTGACACAGTTTTTGTCAAATTTAATAACACTTGCTTCAGAATCTTCAGACTTGGCCAAATCTAGAGACAGAGAATAGTCAGTTTTCTGTCTGGCACAGGACGCGCTCATTTTAGACTGTAAATTCTGCATTATCAGGTTCTCTCTCCATTCAGAGAGAGGTAGCTTTCCAACCTGACAGTGGAAAGTTTTACCACCATTATTTTGACCAAAGCCAGTGATTACCGTTCATTCAACAAATAAAATGTTTATCTGTCCCAAGCTAGGTATTGACACAATGAATGAGTCAGATAATTATAAATTTTTTCCTCTTCTCTTCTCTTCTCTTCTCTTCTCTTCTCTTCTCTTCTCTTCTCTTCTCTTCTCTTCTCTTCTCTTCTCTTCTC
>NW_006399824.1:13423642-13441912 GCF_000299155.1 Elephantulus edwardii | reverse complement strand
CCCTCCCCTCCTCTTGCTTTTACATGAAGGCTGATTACAATTCTGTCCTTTGGATCTATGTAATTATCCATTCCATCAGCAACAGGAATGCAATGATCTGATTCCTGTGACGTTCATTGTCATTCTGATCATCTCTACCTTTGGATGTTGTACCTTTGGGTCAGACTCCTAGCTAACCACCCATCAGATTTTCCAAGACTGATGCACTGGAGGAGAATGCTCATCTTTCTTCCTTAAGGCAGCTAGTGGATTCAAACTACCTCTTTTGAAGTCATCAGTACAACTTCTTACCCAGTAGGCCCCAGAGTTCCTTTGAATAGTCTCCATTTTGTCAATGTCAATCCTTTTAAAGGAAATTGTTGTGTTTTTTACCTCACTTCCAACTCTAGGATTTATCTTATTAAAACTAGTTACCATGGAATTGACTCTAATTCATGAGACACCATGTGGGTCGCAGTAACTTTGCTCCATAAAGATTTCAGTAGTTGACTTTTAGAAGTAGACTTCCAGGCCTCTTTTGAAGGCACTTCTAGGTGGACATAAATTATCAACTTTTCACTGAACGTATTAACACTTTGTACAGATTCTGCTGAAAATTAACCAAAAACGTTTGGAACAATATGTCAACAGAGAACTTCCAGATGTGCAGGCTGGATTTAGAAGAGGTTGTGGTACTGGGGATATTATAGCTAACGTTAGATAGATCTTGGCAGAAAGCAGGGAATACCAGAAGAATGTCTATCTGTGATCCATTGACTGTGAAAAGCCTTTTGACTGTGTGAATCACAAGAAGCTGTGGCTGACTCTGAGAAGAATGGGTATCTCAGAACATTTGATCGTGCTAATGCAAAACCTATATTTGTATCAAGAGGCAGTTGTCAGAAGAGAGCAAAGAGACACTACATGGTTCAAAATCAAGAAGGGGGTTCGTCAGGGATGTACTCTGTCTCCATACCTTTTCAATCTGTGCGGAGAACAGATCATCCAAGACGCTGGGCTGTATGAGGAGGAATGTGGCATCAGGATTGGTGGAAGAGTCATCAACAACCTGCGTTATGCAGATGATACAACCCTGCTTGCTAAAACTGAGGAGGACCTGAAGCGCTTGCTGCAAAAGGTCAACTGCAGCCTCCTATGTGGATTGAAGCTCAACATCAAGAAAACAAAGATTCTCACCACTGGGCCAATTGGCAGCATCAGTATGGATGGTGAAAAGATTGAGATAGTTAACAGTTTTAGTTTGCTTGGCTCCACAATCAACACTCTTGGTAACAGCAGCCAGGAAATGAAGAGGCAAATTGCATAGGGAAAGTCAGCTGTGAGGAACCTCTCAAGAGTACTGAAGAACAATGATGTCAGGCTGGAGACTAAGGTGCACCTGACCAGAGCTATAGTCTTCGCAATTATGTGTTATGCATCAGAGAGTTGGACAGTGAATAGGGATGATAGAAAGAGAATTGATGCCTTTGAGCTGTGGTGCTGGAGAACAGTATTGAATATACTATGGACTGCTAGGAGAACAAACAGGCTTGTCCTGGAGAAGGTGAAGGCGGAATGCTCCTTGGAGTCAAGGATTCTGAAGCTTTGTCTGGCATACTTTGGGCATGTTGCAAGGAGGGACTGGTCCTTGGAGAGGGACATCATGTTTGGCAGTGTGGAGGGGCAGCAAAGGAGAGGAAGACCTTCAATGAGATGGATCGATTCTGTGACTGGAGTGGTGGGAATAATTGCGTTTGGGATGGCTAGGTTCGCACAGGATAGAACAGCGTTTAGAGCTCTTGTACATAGGGTTGCTATGAGTTGCAAGCGACTCAGTGGCACATAACAACAACAACTATAATCATTAGAGGCTTCCAAGTCTTACTGCAATTGCATAAGTGTATTTATTTTCATTGCTCCCCATGCTTTCAAAACCTGAGGTACAAGCTTGCACATTTATATAAGCTTTGGAAAGAAGGAGTTAAACAGAATTAATTACAACCTGGCAGTTTTATTTCTTCCCCTGCTTTTTTAACCAAACATTGAATTAGATTGTAGCTCTCAAAAAGAAGTGTTAGCTTTTAAACTACTTAAAAAATAGACTTTATTTTAAATCCCCAAGATTTTCAAGGGGAAAATCCGTTCCATACGGTTCTGTGATCAGAACTCCTGCATTGTCCTTTTACAGGCAGATTGAGAAGAAAAGGCACCAGGAAACTAATTGCTTATAACTGTATTACATGCAGAACTAATGCTCCTCTGTCCAATAAATAATGTTAGATTAAAAAAAGAAAATTTAACCAGCTTTCTCCACCTTAACTGTAGTAATTTAAGTAGGTTATCAGTATAGTTTTTAAACCTTTTCACCCTGGAGTAGAGCCTGGTTTTGGGGGAAGGGGTAAATGAATGTGGTAACCAGATCCATTACACCAAAGTGTACTTAGAGTCAGCCAGAAGAAGGGAGACAGAAAAAGAAACATGGAGCTCTTAATCAAGTAGTAAAAGCTCCAGGTATATTAGTGTATAATACTGCATCTATATTACAATGAGGAAGCATCTATATTACAATGAGGAGGCATTCTCTCTACTCTTACACGTGGCTTTTTCCATACTTGACAAGTGGTTGTGTCTGAAAAGAGTTGATCACATCTTTTTACCTCAGAGTTTGGAAGAACCTCTTGGTGTATGGTTCTCTGTTTTGCTGCCTACTCTTGCTCCCCACATATAACCTCAGCTCTTCTCTTACATTTGGTAAGGAGGTGCACTGCTAGCCCAAAGGCATGCAGTTGGAATCCACCAGTTGCTCTGTCTAAGAAGAATGGGCAGTCTCCTCTATGGCTTACTGCCTCTGAAAACTCACTGGAAGGTCAGCTGGAGTCTGTGAGTCTGTTCTGACTCCATGCTACATAAAAACAACAATAACTTGGTCCCCACATGTGTTCTCTGCTCCTATTTTACCTTTCTATTGTTTTTGTGTTTAGGTGTCTTCACGTCAGCTATGAGTCGTAGTGACAAACAACAGATTTGAACCTTGGCCTGTCTTGCACCATTGTCATGATATCCATGAGGTACAAGCCCATCCTGCGTTCACAGTGTCAGTCCGTCTCATTTAGGGTTTTATTCTCTTTCACTGATCCTCTACCTTCTCCAGCATGAGGTCTTTTTCCAAGGAATGTCCTCTCTTGACAACATGCCCAAAGTATGTGAGAAGGAGTTATCCGTCCTTGTCTCAAAGAAGCACCCCGATTGTACTTCCTTCAAGACAGATTTGTTTGTGCTTTTGACAGTCCAGTCAGTACTCTTCTCTACCACCACAATCCAAAGATATCAGTTCTTCCACTGCCATCCTTTATTCATTGTCCAACTTTCAGATGCGTAGGAAACAGTTGAAAATATCCTGGCTTGTTTCAGGTGGGCCTTGGTCTTTAAATAGATATCCTTGCTTTTTAGCACCTTAAGAAGGGCCTTGACAATGAATTAAGTTCCCCAGAGCAATGCATCTTTCAATTTATTGAATGGATGAAGACACATCAATAACCAGCATTATGCCTTCAATGTGGGTTATATCTCAACATCAAGAAAACAAAAATCCCGACCACTAGACCAATATGCATCATTATGACAGATGGAGAGAAAATTGAAGAAGATTTCACTTCACTTAGATCCATAGTCAACACCTGTGGTGGTAGCAGCTAAGAAACCAAAGATATAATTTTTTACTAGTAGAATGAAAATATTCGTAGAACTCATATTGTTAGATTGTTTGGAAGATTGAAAGAGCTGAAATATGTAAAAAGAGTAGAACATGCCTCTAATCTCATTGCTGTAGAGTCCCAGTTGATTCACAGCTGATCCTTCTCTGGGTTTCTGAGGCTGTAAATTGCACAGGGGTGGGATGGGTGAGGCAGTGAGGAAAAATTGCTATCTTTTTTAGGAGAAGCTGCTGGTGGATTGAAACATCTGAAAGCTGTGTCTTTAGGTTATCAGCAAACTCCCTATGGACGACGTCAGAGCTCCCTGGAATTTGTATGGCATGTAGTAATAATTTCTGTATAAGAACTAGCAGATATTATTGCCATTATTGCTACTTACATTTGTAACTTTGGAAGCTGGGTGGAAGAAATGATAGCAATAAGCTCAGATAAAGAGCTTCTGGGATTTTTGTTAAAAGTCAGAATTGAATTTGGGAATCCCTGTTGTAGATCTTGCAGAAATTGTTACTATTGTTATTTAGTAGTTGTCATGGAGTTGATTCCAACCCATCACGAGCCTATGTGTTACAGCTTAGATCTGTTTCATAGAGTTGCCCTTGCTGAAATGTTAAGAGACACAAGTCACCAGGCCTTTTCTTCCGTGGTACTGTGGGGTAGGTTTGAACCAGGTGAGCAGTCAAATGAAAAATCTGGGCATAGAAGACTCATTCAAAAGAGTCTTCCAAGGATAACTCTTCTCTTGCTGCTTTTGTATTATCCTGAGCTTTGCTACCAACTTGAGTGGAAGACCTGGACATATCTGGGACTCTACTTTGCTTGTTTTATCCTGGACTAGACATGATCAGCTCAAGTTACTGGTTCTGGTGTGTGGGAAGTGGTAGTGAAAGGAAGCATAGAAGAGCATTGAGGATGCTCCTAAATTAAATAGAAAAAGACAAAATGCCAAAGTGATCTTGGCTTAAATATGTATGTTTTCTGCCAACTTGAGGACACATGACTTCCTTTAGCAAATCTGACCTCATGTTTCTGTCAATTAAAAACTATGCAAATGTGTTTTGAATTTTCCAGGCAAGGGTGTATTACCTCCTAATGCTGAGTATGACAATTTGTGATAAACACCAGCCTCCAAAAGTTGGACAGCAAGACAGAAAAGACAGAGAAATAAATTTAGATATCTTAATAATGTAGTAAGAGGATTTTTATCAGCACATAATTGTATGCTAAAGCCTAATTGATAAAGTCTTTCTTTGGCTTGGAAGAAAAATATAATCCTTCCTTTTTCACCCACGTGAGCTAACCTAACCCAACCTAACCTAACCTAACCTAACCTAACCTAACCTAACCTAACCTAACCTAACCTAACCCAACCTAAACTAACCTAACCTAACCCAACCTAAACTAACCTAACCTAACCCAACCTAATCTAACCTAAACTAACCATACCTAGTCAATTCCTGTAGACACAAGCTTAAAACACTTATATAAATATTTTTGTTTTTTAAACTCAAGATCTGGGCTTAACATAAGCTGAATGGACATGAATGGATTTGTGCTCTAGCAATATTTAGCAAATTACTGAAAGCTAGTTAGCTCATCCTGAGACAGGCATGTTTTTACTCTTGAACACTGGTCATTCATATTTTTTACATTCCTATGATAATATTTGAATAATGATGAATAAGGATGACAAAAGAAGAACTGATGCCTTTGAGCTGTGGTGTTGGAGAAGAGCGCTGAACATCCCATGGGCTGCCGAAAGAACAAACAAATATGTCTTGGAGAGGGTGCAGCCAGAGTGCTCTTTGGCGGCAAGACGACATGTTGCTAGGAGGGGCTGTTCCTGGGAGAGGGACGTAATGCTCAGAAACCTGGAGAGTCGGCGAAGGAGAGGAAGACCCTTGACTAGGCGGATTGACGTGGTGACTGCTGCAATGGTTTCTAGTGTGTCAGGACATGTGAGGATGGCACAGGTTAGAACAGGGTTCAGGTCTTTTGTTCTTAGTGTCACTGTGGGTCATACTACACTCGACGGCACCTAAGAACAATGGCAGTATTTGAGCTTAGTGGTAAGGAATTGTGCTGCCAACCCCAAGATACATGGTTCAAATCTACTAGCTGCTTCTAGAGGAAGATGTACAATCTTCTCCTGTGTGATTTACTGCCTCTGAAAACCTGCTGGAGGGTCAGCTATGGGTCAGTTCCAACTCAGTGGTGCATAACAACATAGTGATATTTAAAATTCACCAGCTAAGAAAAAAAAACAACAAACCCTCATATTTTCTTTTGCTTTTCGTGATTTGCAAATGACAAAAAGATTTACAGTCCAGTCCAGGATTCTGCTTTAATTTTTTTGTCCCCAGTGGTATTCTCTCAAGCCTGTTGTTGCCATTGTGGGATGCTGTGGAATTGAGTCTGACACACCAAGAGCCCATGTGACACAGCAGAGCTGCTGCAGAGGGTTTTCTTGGCTGTCATTTTTATGGGAGCAAGTGACTAGACCTTTTTTCCCAAGGAGTCACCGAGTGGGTTAACAGCAACCTTCGGTTAGCAGCTACTTTAGCCATCGCACCACCAAGGTACATCTTCCCATGCCTGGGGAAGGTGGGTCAGATTGAGGGGCTGCCACTTTGATACAATTTCTTTTTATTAAGGGTGGACAGTGAGCCCCTTCCCCGCTTTGGAGGACACGGTTTGATGTGAACACAAAGTCGGGGCAATCATGACTTCAGCCTTCAGATTCTGAAAGCCAGCTGGGGTAAGAAAGCTGACATACTGATGCGGAGGCAGAGATTCCAGATAAAAATAATTTTCAAAAGTATTGTAGTCATTTCTACCCCCCTCTTTTTTTGAAATTTTCTTGCATGAACACACAAATTCCCATGTTGGCCTAAATGGTTTTTATTTTCTTTTACTTGTAATCAGTCCATTCTACCATATGAACTATCTCTATTACTTTTTCTAACTCCTATGACTTTTTAGTAAGATATTATATGCCTATTACAGCCATCAAGATTAAGTAGGAGAGAGGTTAAGACACCCAAGGTTCTTTTTGGAACTCTGAGAGATTATGAATCTAGTACCACTGGCCTTTCCTGAGTCCCAACTGTAGATCCATTACATGTATGATTTAGGAATTAAGTTTTCATACTAGTTTCTTTATTCCAAGCAGAATCTTTAACTTAAATGAATGTAATACAAAGACATGACAATGATAGTTTTGAACTAAGAAGTATATAGATAGTGGTATTAAAAGGGGAATCCTAATTGATTCATTAATATTTCTCTCCCACTTTGATCATCAGCCAGTTTTCATGATTTGAACTAAACAGTTACACAGAGGTTGTATGTTTTCACTGTTAGAGGTGGGGCGAGCTGCAAAATGCCAAAATGGGTTCAATCTGGAAAATATTGAGTGCATGTGCAAAGGAAGGGAAAGAGAGGAAGGCTCTCAATCTTCCGAGGGGGAGTAAAGGAAATATTTTATTGCCCAAGAGAAATGCCTACTTTTTTTTGGAGTTTAGTTCCTGCATATGATACTATTTATCAGTTGTGTTATTTTGGTTTTATATGGTCAGAATTAATTTCTTTCTCTCTCTTTGTTTAAAACAAACAACAACAAAACCCCCACCACAAACAAACCCCAAACCATCTAAAAACAACCAAAAAACTACTCCCTCCTTGGTAATGTCTATACAAGTCAGAATAGCTCTTGATGGAAGGAAATGATTTGTGAAGAGACCATCCAGAGAATGGTGGACATCCTGACTTAATTGGTGGGTATAAGGGCTGATGTTGTTAAATTGTGTCATGGAGTACATTCCCACTCGTAGTGACTGTCTGTACAATAGGCGCCATCTTCACAGTCTCAAGTTCATTGTTGGGATTGCTGTGTCAATCCATCTCGTTGACAGTCTTCCTTCCTTGCTGACCCTCCACTTTTCTGAACAAATGTCATGGCTTCGGTCAGGTACACCTTAGTCTTTGAATTGACCTCCTTGTTCTTTTTAAGCTATATATTTGTGTGGTTTTTAAAATTAATTAATTAATTAATTTTTCATTTCAATAAACATCTACGGAGATTTTGGAATTCCATTAATTCATTGTTGCAAACTTCTCCCTGCCCACCCCCTCCCCCAACCCCACCCCGTGCTTATGTATTTGTTTTATAGGGTTTTGTTTTGAACTTTATTTTACAATAAAGATATTTTCAATTTATAGCAAATACAGAAATAAGAGAAAGTTTGAGAAAGCTAAGGAGGATGTATATCTTTTCATTCTTAAATTATTCTGGCTTTTGGTATCATTAGAGTATTTCAAGCTACAAAACAGTAAGTTAAAAAATATTCTACTAATATTCAAGCTCTTTTTAAAAGAACAGAAGTTTTACATAGGCTCTTTCTGCTAAGAGTGCCCAAAGTAGAAGTCAAGGGTTGTTGTTATTGCTAACTGCCTTTGAGTCAATTCTGACTCATGGGAAATGCTGTGTAGAGCAAGCACTTAAGCATTTGATTATTACTCAAAAAGTGGGCTGTTCAAATTCACCCCAAGGTTCCTTGACAGACAGGTCTCGTAATCTGCATACAAAAAAAAGTCACAGCCTTGAAACTTCTTCACATGTAGAATAACCATTGTCAACCAGCATTTTTTCCCCTCTATATTGTCCCCTTGTACAAGAGATCTTCATCCCCCAAAGGGCCAGTTCCTTCACTCTCTTTTATGCATTCTAGTCTGATTCCTTTTCTCTGAATAGCTACTACTTGCATGTTTTTACAACTTTATGTTGCATTTTACCTCATCAGTTCAACTAGTTGCTGAAGTGAAGGCATAATTGAAATAATTTTAGAATAGTTTCTATTGAAACTATTTTGTTCAGAGCAACTCTTGTTTTGTTGTGTTTTATTTTTTAAAGTGAGGAAAAGAATGCAGTGGTGGTTGTCTTGCTTCGCTTAATCATTGACCCTGTTCTGATTCTGTTTGTTATTGTTGTTGTTGTTAGGTGCCATCGACTGGACTAGCACCCACAGGGACCCCCTGAGCAGCAGGTCTGCCTTCCCCTGTGCTATCCTCATGAACTCACATATGCTTGAGCCCACTGTTATGGTCTCTGCATATAAGGCCAGTCCATCTCATTGAAGAGCTTCCTCTCTTTCACTGACCTTTCCACCTCATTCTGTTTATATTTTGAAATTCTTGATGGTATTATGGTACAAACTCACTCATTTCCATCGAGTTGACTGATTCCAAGCCAACCCTCCAGCAAGTTTCTTAGGCTGAAATCACATGACATGGGAATCTACATCTTTTTCTACTGGAGCTACTGGTGGATTGGAAAAGTTGCAGTGTAATTCCTTATCAACTGTAACACCAGAGCTCCCTGTCATAATATATAAACTGGTAATAATAATTAAAAAAACACCTAATTATATGAGGAAAAAGCCAATAATGCTTAAACATTTGGTATGTGCCAATGACTGTGTAAAGCACTTCATAAATATTTCATTTAATCATTCTACCACTATGTTAGATACGTGCTGTTATTATCTATAATTGAAGAGAAGAAGTCTGAGACTTATCAAGAGATAAACCGAGGCACACACTTTGTGCAGGGTAGCGAGGTCAATTTCATGAGTATGCAACGCAAAAAGGCACACAGAGTTCCATGTTCAGAAAAGTCTAGGCTTTGTTTAACATTCTGTTCTTTAAATGCTTAAATTTTTATTTTTTTAAAAAGTGTCTTCACATTTCCATTTAGCCCCAGGCTCTGTAAGTTACGTTCTGTGAGCTTGAGTTGGGTACCTGAGTCCCTAGAGCTGTGCTTTTACCCAGTTTTCTATTCTGTGTTGTACACCTTTCTTATTAGAGGTAGCAGAAGCAAAACAACAACAGCAAAACCCCCAAAAAGGGCAATAAAAGGAAATTAAAAAATCAACAACCTGAAAAATAAACAGCAACAAAAAACAGTAACAGATTATAAGATAACATGGCATATGCACATAACTGAAGATATTAAGAAATCAATTTGGGATTAATAATAAGAAAATGTGTGACATTTTTCTGGCAATAAATCATTGTAAACAAAATTGATAACCAAGGCTTGTCTTTCCTTAGGAAACACACAAACTCTTAAGGCATAAGTTCATTTTTCTAGATTCATCCAATGTCATATTTGAAGAGTAGGGTTGGATGGTGAACTCAGAATGTGATTTACCTACCTGGGCAACATATTTCATCACTCAGTTTTTATATCTATAAACTCCCTCCCCTGCCCTAATACGCCTGGCACATGGGATTGACAGCACCAAGAAATAATGCCTGAAGACTCAGGAAACCTGATACTGCTGGGTTTCGGGAAGAAGACTGGCCACCTTTCGCTTGAGAACTTTTCATTTCCCACCTTTTCTGACTTGGATGGCAAGGCTTCCTTTTCCTCTGAATGCTCTGGCAGCCAGTTTTCTCATCCTATTTCCATTTCTGTCCTTGTTTTGGCTTATAGTCCCTGTCTGTGCTTGTTTCCTTGTTCAAGTTGTTCAATGTGAGCTGCATGTTAGTAGCCTGTCAAATTAGGTCTCAAGGGTGCTCCTTGCTTGGCGGGAGGTGAAGATTGGCTTTCACTCTTCCCTGCTACAAGCTGTTCAGTGGAGGGTTGAGGGCTGGTGGCAGCAGAAAGTAGAAGCTGCTGCTGATGTTCCAGCATCTTTCCTCCAGACCCACTAAAGTGCTCCCCACTGACCTCTGGAGAGCTTGGAGCCTTAGATGTATCACCAGTTCCAAATCTTTTGCCTTTTCTTTTAGTGTTCTTTCTTAATCAGAAAATCCAATCAATGGAGAAAGAGTCTTTTTATGCCAGGCGGGGGTTTGGCTAAGTTTCACTGATTGTTACCGACATTTCTTTTCATGCCCCACCCAGCCCAACAATACCCATCATTGTTTCCAAATGGGCTTCCACCTGTGTATGTGGTGAACGTGTACTGACAGGTCCACAGCCCATTCATCTGAGGATTCAGCCCTTCACAGACCTGTAACACAGTTTCCAACAGCCAACATTCCAAACTGAAGGATTGTCATTGATAAATTCTTTTTCTTTAGTCTGGATTAAAGATGGATATTAAAAGTAGAAACAATACTTTAGCCTCAAGGTTTGTTTATATGACCCTCCTCACACACCTGTCATGTAGGTAAGCAGGATAAGAATTATTACTCTTCCTATTTCGATGATGTAGAAATTGAGTTTCAGGGGAATAGTGAATTGCCTAATGTCTGTTGAAGAATGAAGTCTGGAGCTGAGAATAGACTTTCCCGTACCAGGAACTGAGTGTTTCTCCATCACTGCATCACATTCAGTGAAACAAATTTAAAGCATTATTGTTGTTAGGTGCAAAGAGTGGGAGTGGCATGCGGATGGCTGAGGTTGAATTTTAGTCATCTCACAAAGGGAAATCCCCATCAGAAACATCCACAGTACATTATCAATTCCCATGAAGTTAGACATGCACATACTTCTACTAATTCCAACACAAATCTTGCTGCTCTACTACAAGGCACAGAATATGTTGCAACGGCCACACAGATCTCACAGAAATGATATTTATGGTTGCTAGATTGATTGGGGAAGTTAACAGGTTACAATTCACATTGACAAGAGGTTACAATGCCACACTTCTTAATTCCGCAGCTTCTTAAGAATGGGCTCAGGACCTTTGAACGCAGCCTCACAGCTTGGTCAGTGCTCTAATCTCTCTTAGTGTTGCCAATTATGGCATCTTCCCTCAAGCCTCCAGAAAACTTGGGCAAAGGCCACTGGCTCTGGCTCCTTGCGGCATAAGTCTCGAGTCAGCTCTGTCTCATTTCAGTCTCTGGTTCTCCACTGAGATTGCTGCTGTTTTTGTGGAGGCCCCATTCTGACTGGCGCAGAAATCTCTGACCCTGAAGGATGTGTGCTGCACTCTCTGCAGCTTCCTTACGAGTAATGAGATTCTCAACTTGGCTGCTAAGTTTGCTAAATTTTGACTTGGTGAGATGGGAGAAACAACCAATCCGTAATGATTTGTTATTATATACACCCTATTTAGGGCTCCTGCCCACTCATTTGGTGAAAGTAAAAGACAGTGGCTAGGAAAGCTATTTTGAACAATAAACTCATGATATCACAGGTGCTATTGAGTGAAACATGACTCAGAGACCCAATGAATAACTGATTGGAACTCTGTACTATCCTACGCTGAGGTCATGATCTCTTTAATACTCAAGCCCATTGTTACAGTCATAGTGTCAATCTGTATTGTCCAAAGTCTTTCTCTGTTTCCCCACCACTTTACTTTTCCGATCATGATTTGTTTTTCCAAGCACTGCCCTCCCTGCCTCCACTTGAAAACGTGCCCATGATATGTGAGATCAATCTTTACCATCCTTTCTTTTTTAAAAAAATTATTATTATTGTTATTGTTATTTGTGTGTGTGTACCATCAAATCAGATCTGACTGGTACAAGAGGAGATTGCCCCTCCTTCTCCAGCAGAGCATCTGGTGGATTTGAACTGCTCACCTCTGTGATTGCAGTGCAGCATCTTGCCACTAGGGCACCAGAGCTCGCCACCATCCTTTCTTTTAAGGAGCACCTTGATTGTACTTCTTCCAAGACAGTTTTGCTTGTTCTTTTGGCAGCCTGAAAGCTGAAGCGTTGCATTCAGAGTAAAGGGAGAAATATTTTTATTAGAGTTTTTAATATTGTTGCTTAGTTCAGTTATGACCAGGTATGTGGAATAGACTGAAGGAGGCCCACTTCTATATGAAGGACCAAGAAGCATGATGTGAAACTAAAATGATTGCACCTCCTTTCAAATTAGCCTCCCCTCAGAATAAGGACCTCACATTCTATGATTAATTGAAAAGCAACTCTTATTTCTAGAACCTAACACTGTCCAAATTTTTAATCATTTGAAGAGGATTCTTCGTTTTGCAAAATGAGGTATATGGAAGTTTGTTGTGAGTCTTAAAGTTATATGTCAAAATGTGCCACATCATCTTAGACTACCAGTTCTATTTCATAAGGAGGAAAGAAGAAAAAAATTGCTGCAGTATAAAGCTAGTAAAAGCACCAAAATTGTATGAAGAAGACTTTTTTTTTGGCATGAAATATGAAAAGAGAAAAATCACACATCCACAATGACTTTTTGGGGTCAATATCACTTAGATATCCAATAGAAATATATTTTTCACTCTTTTGTGCATTTGGACTATTTTTGTGGAAAGAGTGAGAAGCATTGGTCCTTTCAGCAGATAAAGTAAAATATTATTGCAACCCCATGTGACCCCATGTGACAGTGGTAATGACCCCATAGGATTTCCCAAAGTGTAGTTTGATTGGAAGGAGCTCTGGTAGTGTTGTCCATAGGCAAGTGAGCTCCTCACCTAAAGATTTTGCCTTTCTGGTGGTTCAAATTCACAAATGGCTCTGCAGGAGAAACATAGGCAATCTCCTGCCATGTGACTTACAGTCCTGGAAACTCAATGGATTATCAGCCATGAACTTGTTCTGAATCAATCGCGTGTGCGTGTGTGTGTGTGTGTGTGTGAGAGAGAGAGAGAGAGAAAGAGACAAAAAAAATTCCCCTAATTCCTTGTTTTCTGTTCCTTCTTTATTCCATAAATCCTTTCCCTATTTTGGAATAATTTATAAAATGAGAATAATTTCTCTTCCCTGCTAAGTCTTGGATGAAGAAATAATAGCATCTTGGGCAATGTATAGCCTGTTCATTACAAATAAGCTTGCCTCAACCTTCATGCCAAAACCAACATGAGACTTGGGTTGTGGAGTAACTTAACTTGAATGTGAATGGAACTTGTACAGATCACCTAAGGAGCTTTCTCAACACTAGTTCTGCCATCAACTTTTTTTTTTTTAATTCTGGTTACTAACAAAAACATAATTAATTTCAGCAAACATCCAGCATTGTAAATTAATATAATAGTAAGGCACACCTTTTATTTGTCTATTGGTAGATTTAAAAAAATAGTAAAAATAGTATTCGTGAGGATGGGAAAAAAGATGAGTGTTATAAACTTATATATAACCTTTCTGGTAGGATATATAACGGATGATATTTATCAAAAGCCTTGGATTCCCCCCCCATTTTATACTAGAGCCATGTGTAATCATTTGGCTGCTAACCAAAAGTTTGGCTATATGAATGTAGCTAGCTACTCAATAGAAGAAAAAACCCTGGAGGTCCTTATCCACAAAGATTAGAGTAAAAAAACACCAAATTAAAATAACCCTATGAAGCAGTTCTGCTGAAATTCTACTCTGAGTCAATTGACTTAACAGTATCTAACAGCAACAATATTTTGACAAAAATAATTTTACTTTTTGAAATTATTTATTTCCCAGAGAAATAAACTTGAAAGCACTCAGGGATTTAGCCATGAGAATGTTCATCTCATAGTTGTTGACAATAGTGAGAAGTTAGAAATACTTTACATGTCTAATGCTTGGAATTTGATAAAATAGATGATAATGGGTGTGTCAGAGGCAACGCGGTTGGCACAGGATAGAGCAGGGTTTAGGGCTGTTGTACATAGGGTTGCTATGAGTCGCAAATGACTCGACGGCACATAACAACAACAACAACAACAATACATCGGTAACAACAGATTACTATTGCTTCCTGATTCTCATCAATGATACTGTGAATGCTAAAAGAAGTAAATAGTTTAAGAGAAGTAATTCTGCCCATCAACAAACGAATGGCTAGAGAAGCTGTGGTATATTCGCACAGTGGAATACTATGCTGCATTAAAAAACAAGGAACCCATGCAATATTATTCAAAATGGTTGACTCTGGAGAACATTATGCTGAGTGAAATATCCCAGTCACAAAAGGACAAATATTACATGATGCCACTGTTGTAGAATGGGAATAACCTCAGGGTTGGGGAGAGATTGAATAAGATGTGTTCAATAATGCATACTGCACTGAAACAGAGGAGGGAGAAAACTGTGTAAAAGAGATATGTGACTAGGTATTTCTGTCATCACAGGAGTCTAGAGCGAGGGCTACATGGTGGAGGGGACCTGGGGGAGGGTTTGTAAAACAATGAAAGAATCTTTTCTTTTACTTTTCCATAATTTTTGACTCATGTACTTATAACTTGTTAGTTAAATTTGTGTCTTCTAGGTTGCACCCCCCCCCCCCCCATGATACATCTTCAGGGATATGAACATGTACGGCTAAGCACAATTAATAACAGTGCATCTAAATTCCAAAATCAATCTCCATAATAGTCTATGTGTTTCCTACTGCCAAAGGGGCCCTTTAGAGTAGTGAGAGAAGATCTTCACCCTGAAACCCACAGCGTCCCTTTTCAGCAGGAAGTAGCTAAGAGAATACGCCATCCCCTTTTCCTTATGACTCAGGGTGAAGTCTCTCTCAGGGAGGAGTGATAGGGAATGGCAAAGGACACACCAACAAAGGAGATTAATCAGAACTGACTTTGACAAGCTCTGTGGCAATTGGACAATTAAAATAGACATTCGGATGGCGGGGAAGAAGAACAAACTGGGGAGGAGGGTAGAGAGAATGGTGCAGCAATGAAGGAATGAAAACCCAAAATCCCTGTAAATGTTCATTAAAACTGATAAAATTTAATAAAATAAAAAAAAGAGAAGTAATTCTGGAACTGGATATTTTGGGTTCACAGGCTATTTCTTCTACCTTATAGGCTGTGGGACCCTGAGTAAGTGTCTTAAATTTTCAATCCTTTCATTTCTTCCTTTGTAAAGTAAAGATAATTGTACAGTAGTATGCCTTCCTCATAAGGCACACATGTTATTGTTATTAGGTGCCATTGGGTCAACTATGGCTCGTAGCAGTTGCATGAATGAGAGATGGAAACCAGGTGCCAGTCTCATGATCTCCCACACGCTCCAGCCCAGCACCTTCCTTTCTTTTCTTCACCCCATACTTTTCCCAGCATGATGTCTGTGTCCAAGAATTGATCCCTTCTGATGACCTGACGCATGAGAGATAGTTTCACCATCCTTACTTCTAAGGAGTACCTTGGTTGTACTTTTCCAGGAAATACATTTGTATTTTTGGCAGTCTGTCAAATGTTCAATACTTTTCACCAAACAGTATTTCAAAGGCATCAATTCTTCTTCAGTCTTGCTTATTATTTATTGTAAAAGAAGTTGTTGACAACTTAAATATTTCTCCTTCTTTCAAGATATCACCTACTGGTCCAGAGGTAAGGAGTTTTGTTTTCTAGATGTTAAGACGTAATTCATATTGAAGACTGTATAGTCTTTGATCCTCTGCAGTGAGTCCTTCAAGTCTTCTTCACTTTCTGTAAGCAAAGTTATGTCATCTGCATAATGTAGGTTGTTGATGAATATTCCTGATGTCACATTCTTCTTCATATAGGCCAGCTTCTCAAATGACTTGCTCAGGATACAGACTCAATAAAAGAAACAGACAAAAACAACCCTCCAATGCACTATCCTCAAGTCAGAACACATTCATAGTGAAAGGAACCGGGAGGTTAGGGAGGAAGCTGAGTAAGGGGTTCCCAGAAAGAACAAAGGGAGTTACAGGTCCATGTTCAGAAGAGACAGTTCACCCATGCCCTGTCCATGAGGAGACAATATGTATGAACAATTAATTAGTTGCCACTGTTGTTGGGGGAGAGGCAGAGAACATGCGGACTCCAGCAGTTGGAGGAGACCCCAGTGGCTGGAAGGCGCAGGGACAAGTCTACGTGCTGCTGCAGGGATTGGAAATGGCAGAGAAAGCCTATGTGCCAGCCCTGGGGATTAGCCAAAAGGCAGTGGCAAAATTAAAAGGGACCAACCACACAGAGACAGAGCTAAATCACACAAGCTTCCCTAACCCTATAAAATCCCTAACCAGTAACAGCCCAGCCGCTTCCTTCTTCAGGAGTCCCTCCCACAAGTGTGGGAGTCTCATTCTATACTTTCTTCAATAAAATTTGTTTAAGAGTGATTTACCCCAGCTTGTGTGGTCCGTGAATTCATTGTCAGATGTCCAGACTATAATTTGAGGCTGAAAATTACATAGCGGGAACTCTAGTGGCTTAGTGGTAATTACGACACTGAGGTGCAATCCTAAAGACACGTGATTGGAATCCGCCAATTTGTCTGGCAGAAGGATGGGCAATCTCCTCCTGTGCGATTTACTGTCTCTGAAAACCCGCTGACAGATCAACTATAAGTTGGTTGCGACTGAAAAGTGCACAACAGCAACCACCAAAATTACATGCTCATCTTTCTTTCTCAGAAAGGCTTGTGGAGTCAATTCACCAGAGACACATCGTTTTTACGTTAGCAGATCCACTCTCTGATACCTCTGAGACCTCGAGGGCTGCCTGTAGACTGATAGCATGAGAAAGGATACAGCCCTGGTGCATAACTTGCCTGTTTTTAAACCATTCCGTGTTCCCTGTTCAGGCGACTGTTTCTTGGCCGATGCACACATTTCACATGAGCACAATTGAGTGTTTTGGGATTTCCATTCTTCTCAGTGTTATCCATGATTTGTTATGATTCACACAGTCAAATGCCTTTGCATAGTCAATAAAACACAACTAAAGGTCTTTCTATTGTGAATATATATATTCTCTCCTAGTAAAAATATTTCTATAGTGAACTATTGATATTTCTATGTTGTTGTGGTGTGCTGTTGCATTACTTGCAACTCATAGTGACCTTATGTACAAAACCCTGAACCCTGCTCTATCTTGGCCGGACTCATTGTCTCTGACACATCTACCCCCATTATCCCAGTCATGGGCTCAATCCATCTCATCCCCGGTCTTTCTCTCTTGTATTGTCCCTCGACCCTTCCAAGCATGATGTCCCTCTCCAAGGACTTGGCCTGCCTGCAGTTTACAGTCATTGCTGTAGAAGAAAATGTTATTTTAAAATAATTTCTTCCTGAATCTATATACAACAACCATTAACTCACTGTCCTTGAGTTGATTCTGACTCATGGTTAGACTTCATGAATTCCCAAGGCTGTGAATCTTAACAGAAAGGATACTGCTCTGTTTTCCTTTCATGGACTGACAAGTGAATTGATTTGTTGATTTTTTTGTTTTGCAGCCTCAAACTTCATCTCTTATGTCTGTTTTTGTTGTGTACTGTTGAGTCAGGACCAACTCATAACTGACCGAACTCATAATTACGAGATTTTTTAGAAATAGTTAACCACATGGGAAGAGATTACTCATATTTCTCTTGCAGGATAGCTGGCAGATTAGAACTGCATGCCTTTGAATTGATGGTGCAATCCCTTACCACTAAGTCACCAGAGCTCCCACCAGGCTTCTAGGCTCCTTTATTAAGAAGTACTTGGTGTAGGGGAAAAAAGAAGACTCTCCCAAAAATCAGCTAATGAAACCCAATTGATCATAATGGCCCAATTCTGATATGCATAAGGTCACAACCAGTCAGGTGCCATCCTGATGACAGCTAACAACAACATCAACAGCTTCAAGGCTAGGCCCAGGAGCTCCTTTAAAGATCTCATAACTGAGAGTATGATGTTGTTGTTGTTGTTGTTGTT
>NW_006399824.1:13407147-13421447 GCF_000299155.1 Elephantulus edwardii | reverse complement strand
TTCCGACTACTGATTCTTCTTCACTATTCCCAACTTTTGCATTCCAGTCACCCATTATTATCAATGCATCTTGATTGCATGTTCGACCTATCTCCGACTGTAAAAGTTGGTAGAAATCATCTATTTCTTCTTCTTTGGCTCTGGTTGTTGGTGCATGTAAAAAGTCGTTTACAGTCTCTGCCACTATACTTCTGAGAAGGACCAGTTGCTTTGGGAATAGTGAGCTCTGCTTTGCAGAGGAGTCTTCATAGGATAAGGAGAAAGGGTGGGAGAATGTTCTTCTTTGTAGCTGGTGACCTAAGAATCGTGTGCATTTGAGAAGGGAAGTCTGAAAAGGTGGGCAAGGTTAGAGGGAACAGTCTCTGATGGGTTATGCCACCTCCAGGGTGGGTATCCTCTAAGGAATGAAAGACTTTTGACAGGTTTCATGCAAGGGACAGGTTCAAGTATTCTGCTCTGGAAAGTTTGCCCTAGCGACACTGTGGTAGCTTGACTAGAAGGCCAGTGGGGAACTTGAAGAAGAGAGATCATCCTGAAAATTTTGTAGTTGTCCCAAGAAGAGATCATGAAGCCCCAACTGCTAATAATGCAGATTATATCATGGGCCCCTGTTAATCAAAAAAGAAAAACAAACTCTCCAGATGTAGTATTTTAAGTTCAATCTTAGAATATGCTGATGTCCTTAAAAAAATTCACACACACCACCCCCCTTTCTTTTCTTGATGATAACGATCCTACATAAGCTATGGTAAAAAATTTGTAAAATACAGAAATATATAAAGAAAAACATTTATCCTATGAACTTCAACTATGTGTGAAAAATAAATAATTGAAGATTTTACCAACTTCTCTAATCTGAAATTAAGCAAACATCCAGTCAGGGTACACTGATAATTAATGATGATTGGAATGCTTACCTTAGGGAAAAGCAAGAAGAATTGGTAACTGGGAAATGTTGCTGGGGCAATAACAATATCGAATAACACATTCTAAAAGTTTTTAGGACCAACAACTTATTAATTGCAAATACCTTTTTCAACAAATCAGTGGCAAAACCCACAAGATTGAATACAAGAATGAAATTATGACATTTGTGTTAAGAAATGATAAAAAGCAGTCATAACAAAGTTAGGGGCCAATTGTGGGACAGCTCCACAATTGCTCATATGAAAATTCATGTTGAAGTTCAAGTTGAAGACAAACAAAATTAAACAGGACTCTAAAATCCAAAGTAATGCACTGAGTATAGTCCACCAGAAACAGACCATCTCAAAATTCGATTTGATGTACTGAGAACTCAAGATCAGACCAAAGAAATTGTTGTGCGATAGTAAACATTAACAAAGCAAAACACCACTAAAAAGAAAGAAAAAAGTGAATTTCAGAAGAAATTGTGAAACTTGATCTTGAAAATACAGAAGACAAAAACAAAAGTGAGAAATGAAGTAAAAAAAGGTGAACAGACTATTTCAAAGGCCACCTTCACCAAAAAAAAAGTAAAATATAACGAAATGTACAAATATCTGGAATTAGAAAACAAAACAAAACAGGATACATTGAGCATTTCTTAAGTTGAAAGAATTTAAAAAAGACTCAAGCCTCAAATTGCAATATTGAAGTATTCTCTGGGCAAATATGAGCTCTGGTGGCCTTGTAGGTAAGGAGTTGCTTTGCCAACCCAAGTCAGGCAATTCAAACCTCCTAGCTTCTCTGAAGGAGAAAGATGGGCAATCTCCTCACATATGATTTACAGTCTTTAAAAACCTGCTTGGAGGATAGGTATAAATTGACCCAAAGGCACACAACAGTAACATCATGGACAAAATAGTAAATGATGAAGTGCAGGAAGAATCAAAATAAAATCAAGTCTTAGACAAAACTCAAACCAGTGGCTCAACTTTCAGCTACATAGCACACAGGTCACTTTGGCTAAAATGGAGGAGAAATGTTTACCCTAAATTAAATGCAGGATCCAGTTAACCACAGAGAAATGGATGTAAAATGGAAAACCACAGTATTGGCTATAACTTTAACCAATATATTTAAACTTCTATTTCTCGAGCCTTTGGTTTTAGCTAGTATGCCTTGATGTCATCCTCCTAAGAGCTATATTTGACTCATTCTTCTCTTTGGTCTCTCCTTTCATCTCCTATCAGTTTGATCATACAAGAGCTTTGTAACATTTATGGATAATGTTAAGAATGGATAATGACTGGGTTATTAATAAAAATAGTTGGTTGCAGGGGGAAGGGCAATTCTCAGCTACTGGGTAGATGTGTTTGTTCTGTAGATAGATCCTTTTAGAGGTGGTCTGAATGTGTTCATGAATGGGGCATGCCAACTGATAAGCTTGTCTTTTGGGGAGCAAATATAGAGCATAGGACAAATGAGTTTCTTTTTTCCTGGAAATGCCAAAAACAGAGGGTTTTAATTTGGGAGGAAAAAATCTACAAAAGAAGCTTTTTGTTCTCTTCAGGCAGAGGTCTTTCTTTTCTCACTCCCATAAAGCAGATCTTGGAAAGCACTAAAGGGATCATGAATCTTCTCTTGCCAGCCCATCTACATGCATGGAGAGGAGGAAAGTTAAATGGTCCAGCCATTCTCTGAACAATCTTCAATGAGTAACCTTGATTTTTTATTACCTCTTTTTTTCAGTCCTGAGCTTTGAACTCTGTTAATGCTCAATGTAGAGATTTCCAAAGGATCCTTTGGAGAGAATATTCCCATCATTTTTACAATTTTCTCTTCAATATATCTGGAATCCTGTTTCCTCTGTTCTGCTTTATCCATCAGAACATTTATTTCCTTTCCATCTTCCAGACAATAAGAAAGATCTTTGTGTTCGGATAGCACCTTTATCTTCAACATTGCTAAGAATTTACAGCCATCTCTTGATATCTATGGGGGATTGGATTCAGGGTAGCAGAAGAGACCAAAAATTCAAGAATGCCTTTGTATAAAAGGTGTTGCTGTGGGGTGCCATCACATGAGGGGATTGCTCATCCTTCTCCCGTGTAACAGCTGGTGGATTTGAACCACATGGCTTCAGGATCGCAGTACAGCTTTCCCCCACTAGGCCACCAGAGCTCCCTTATAAAAGATATAATAATCTATTCCCTTCCTCCTGTATATATTATTAGCATGACCTAGTACAAAGCAAACACATTTAATAGCATTTTATGCTTCTCTTTAGCATATTAGATTGTTTTGACCACGCATTTCCCTCTCTTATTTTCACTTGAAAGTTGATCGATGGGGGGAGGATGCGGAGGGATTGTATACCAATGAAAGAATTTTTCTTTTACTTTTCAAAGAGAGGAGTGAACTGGGGGGGGAGGGCTGGGCAAGTAGAAAAGTGCAACAATGAGTGAATGGAAATCCAAAATCTCTGTAAATGTTCATTAAAATTAATAAAATAAAATAAGTTGATTGAAATCTTGGATGAAAAACTTGCAGACATCAAGCACTGATCGCATTTCCTTGTTTGACCTGTCAGAATTTGGAAGGGTGTACACACAAATGCATATGCTCAGTTCACTATCTTGATCTTAGTATTTTAGGATATCAGAACAGAGCAAGGAACTACTGCATGGTTCAAAATTGGGAAGGGTGTACTCCAGGGATGTGTCCTATCTTCATACCTTTTCAACCTATATGCAGAACAGATTATTCAGGAGGCTGGGTTCTATGAGGAGAAGTGTGGCATCAGTGTTGAAGATTCATCAACAATCTGCAGTATGCAGATGACACAACCCTGCTTGCTGCATCTGAGGAGGACCTGAAGCATTTGCTGCAGAAAGTCAAGGACTGTAGCCTTCAATATAGATTGAGGCTCAATGTCAAGAAGACAAAGATTCTCACCACTGGGCCAACTGGCAGCATCAGAATGGAAGGTGAAGAGATTGAGATTATTAACAGCTTTAGTTTAATTGGCTCCACAGTCAACACTGTTGGCACCAACAACCAGTAAATTAAAAAACGTATTGCCATGGGAAAGTCTGCTGTAAGAGACGGCTCCAAAGTAGTGAAGAGCAATGATGTCACTCTGGAGACTAAGGTGCACCCGTGTAGGCCATAGTCTTTGCAATCACTTGCTATTGTCTCCCTAGACAATGACTAGGGAGGATAGATGGACAATTGATGCCTTTGAACTGTGGTGCTGGAGAAGAGTATTGAATATACCATAGACTGCTAAGAAAATGAACAGTCATCCTGTTGTTGTTGTTGTTAAGTGCCGTCGAGTTGTAGGTGACTCATAACGACCCTATGAACGAAAGTCCTCAACACTTGTGTGACTTTCATCCTTTCTCCGGATTCATAGGTTTTCCAGAGGCAAGCTATTATAGAAGTGGATGTCACTCCTGTTTCCAGGCTTGTTTTAATTGGGGAACTCCACCAAACACTGTCCACCATGGGTAACCATTAATGCATTTGACACACCAGTGTCACGGTGTTCATCTTCACAGCAACCACAAGTTATCTCTGTACAGCAAGTGGCCACACCAGGGCGATAAGACCTAAAAGAATGTTTGATAAACAAAACAAAAGCAAAAACAAAACAAAACAAACAAACCAACAATGAAAAACAGGCCTGAGAGCCGTGGATTAGAAGTCACCCACCTTTGGCTTGGTAGCATCACTTTCTCTCCACTAGGCCATCTGATCTCTCTCTGTATTGGTATTATTGTTAAGTGCTGTTGAGTCATAGGCGACTCATAGCAACCCTATGAACAAAAGCCCTCAACACTTGTGTGTCTTTCATTCTTTCTCCAGGTTCACAGGGTTTCCGGAGGCAAGCTATTTATGGAAGTGGATGCCACTCTGCTTCCAAGCTTGTTTTAATAGGGGAGCTCCACCAAACACTGTCCGCCATGGACAAATTAATGCATTGACACACCAGTGTCACAATGTTCAGCTTCACAGCAACTACAAGTTACCTCTGTATGGCAAGTGGACACTCCACGGATACACAGCCTTTGACAAGGTTGCTCCTTAGAGGCAAGGATTCTGAAGCTTCATCTGACATACTTTAGACATGTTTCAAGGAGGGACAAATCCTTGGAGAAGGACATCATGCTCGGGAGGGTGGAGGAACAGTGCAGGAAAGGAAGACCCTCTATGAGGTGGATTGACAGTGACTGGGGTAATTGTGGTAGGTGTATTGGAGACAGTGAGATTGGCACAGAATAGAGCAGGGTTTAGGACTGTTGTACATAGGGTCGCTGTGAGTTGCAGGCAACTCGATGGCACATAACAACAACATATATATATCTCACATATGTGTGTGTATAACAACTATGTATAACAAATACATATATTTCCTGTTATATGCTGAGTTAGCTGGATTTGAACTGTTGAGTTGACAGCACAACTCTGTATCCAGTAAGTCTTCAGAACTCCCTTTTAACATATATTTTGTCATTGTTGTAGTGTATAGCCAAGTTGGAGCTAACCCATAGCTGATCCTTCAACAGGTTTTTAGAGGCAGTAAATTGCAGGGGTTCTACCACTACACTACTATAACTATCCTTATTCATTTAGTGTTCATAGGGTTTTCAAAGGACTGTTATTTAGGAAGTAGATGGCCTATCCTGCTTCCTAGTGTGTTTTACTCAAGGAGTGCCACCAAAACCTGCCCACCATAGGTAACTCTTATGAAATTTGACACACCAGTGGCAGGACCCAATTGACTTATAAATTCAAATGCCTGCCAACATCATGATGGATGGAGAGGAGATTGAAACTGCCAACAGCTTCATCTTACTTGGATTCGTAATTAATACCCTTGGTACAAGCAGTCAAGAAATAACGAGATGCATTGCACTGGGGAAATCTGCAGTTAGGGACCTCTCCAAATTATTGAGCAGTAATGATGTTAGTTTGAGGACTAATGTGTATCCGATTCAGGCCATAGTCTTTCCAGTCTTGACTTAGTATGCATCTGAGAGCTGAACAGTGAGTAAGGATGATAAAAGAATTTGATGCCTTTGAGCGGTGGTGTTGGAGAAGAGCACTGAACATACCATGGATGGCCAAGAGAACAAACAGATATGTCTCAGAGAAAGTGCAGCCAGAGTGCACCTTTAGAGGCAAGAGTGATGGGACTTTGTCTCACATACTTTGGGCATGTTGCTAGGAGGGGTTATTCCTTGGAGAGGGACGTGATTCTGGGAAAGGTGGAGGGTTGACAAAAGAGAGGAAGATCCTCAGCCAGGTAGACTGACATGGTGACTGTTGCAATGGGCTCTTGTGTATCAGGAAGTGTGAAGATGGCACAGGATAGAACAGGGTTCTGATCTTTTGTTTAGAGGGTCACTATGAGTTGTACTTGACAGCACAAGAAATTGTGTGGGAGGAGATTGTTTACCTTTCTCCAAGGGAGCAGCTGGTGGATTCGAACCACATGCTTTTGGGTTAGCAACTTGTGACCACTAGATCACTATAGTTTATCTATCTATCTATCTATCTATCTATCTATCTATCTATCTATCTATCAAATTTGGAATAAATTGTATATTGACATTTACTCTTTCCACCTCTTCTGGCTTAAGTAAATACTATTCTATAGTAGTTTTCAAAGCTTTTTATCTCTGAGGAAAATGAAATTTTCCAGTGGCTCTCTTTTTTATAATATTAGCTGAGTACTTGTTTACTTACTTATATATTTTCTTATTATTCTACTACCTTTTACATAAACAGATGTCTCATTTTTGTACATCAGAGACTGTGTAATCTATTACACAGAAATCAATTCAATTGCTATTTAGAAAACAGAAATAAGTACACACAAAAATCAGTGGATTCCAAACTCTAGAGAGAAAAGGTTTTCTTGTTGCTATTATTGTTTGTAGGTTGCCCCCCCCCAATTCCAGATAATTCTAAACTATAAACTCTTATCACACTAGGTCTTTAGCATCAAGTTCTGATAGTAGTTGGTGAACAATGGTAGCAAGGGACTTGTAATATGAGTGAGTACATGACCCAAGAACAAATTACTATCTTACGTTGGATCTAAAATGCAGCTAATAAATATTTATCTGTCATTGTCAATCCTGTATGTCCATTTACTGTATGTCAATAGCTTTCAAAACACATGTGTCTACCGAGGGTGGCTCAAATAGACATCAATTGAAGAGGAGGTCCTATCTAGTAGACTTCAAATTGAAAAGATATACAGGATGGAGATAGACACTCTGCAGGAGAAAATGATGACTCACACTGGGATGACTTAAATGGCATCTGGTTTCCATCTTCTTTGTTTCTTCTCTTGGACGCCATTCAGAGGCACTTCCTTCCAGCTGGAGTTTTTAATGGCATAATGTGAAGTCAAGATCCACAGAAGTGGGTTTAGAAGAGGAACTTGAAGAAGAAAATGCAGATCATCAGGGAGACTATGGAAAATTACACCCAGATGGAAGGTAGCAGAATGTACACACGTCCAGACGACAGAGTACCAGTGAAAATGGTTAGAGAAATGCAGCGATGTATGCAACTTAATCTACAGTAACAAAAACTTGAACGGAATAAAAATGAGAATGGAACTATTTCTAGCCTTAGAAAACCTATCAGCTCACTTTATTTCAATGAATGTAGCATAGCCCTCGTAGTTGTGCTGTATTTTATTCATTCCAGCTACTTCTCATTTCATATCTGGAAAAGTACTGGTGACTTTAGTCTGGTCATTCAAAGTAAATGGGACACAGATAGCGCCATCACCTGGGCAGATGGATTGGGTCTTGTTACAACAGCCAGCAGCCAATCAAAGTCCACGAGAAACTAGAAAGGATTCTATAAGCATTAAGTGCAGTTAGTGTCTGTATGTGAACGTTCATTCTTCTATTTCCCTCTCCAAGCCTGATCACCACATTTTAAAAAACAACCACAAACAAACAAACAAACAAACAAAAACCCAATTAACTGACATTGATCACTAGCTAGGAGGAAGTCTAATGAAGTCCAATGCTCTTCTAAAAATGGACATTTATTCTGCACCTTTACTTTCATGCATGTTACTTTAACCAAACATCATCTGATCTTAGCAATTTGCCCTTGAACTTGTAATCCTCTTAATAGCCCTTGAGAGCGGTCGTATCAGTGAACATAGGTACCGATACCTTTGGAGGCCGTGGCAAAAGATACATTCTTCTTCTGTACAGCTGATGCAAACTGAGAAAATTCAAAGAAGCAGGAACTTCTAAGCACATGACCTTGTTCAAATCACTGCAAAGACATATTTTTAAAACTATTTTTATTTTCCAGTTTTTGTTTTAAATTACAATTTTATTGAGAGTTTGTAGAAAGGGTGGATTTTCATTCATAATGAACAGTGCACTGAAAGGGATGAAGGGAGGGTCTGTCTGAAGGGAATGGTTAATTAGACATTGTGTGTATGGCAATTGATAATCTGTAACAAGAGATGCATTATAAAGTGAATCTGGGGAAGGAGGAAAAATGTGTATCAGTAAGTGCCGAGACATATTTTAATGAATAATTGATGCATACAAAAATGCAATCTGAGGCAACCTACTTTATGGCGTATTCAAAACTCAACTCATTGCCATCAAGTTGGAATTGCCTCACAGTACATCTTCCAGTAGGTTTTGAAGGCCGTAAATTTCATCGGAGCAGATTGCCCATCTTTCTCCTGATGGTGGATTTGAACCATTGAAGAGATATCGTCTTTGGGTTGGTAGTGCAACTCGCTATGGACTAGACCAGCAAAGCTCCCTGCATTATGGCATAAGAGAGATACAAACAAGTCTGCCTGGGATACAAGAGAGACAATCTGATGGTGGAGTTGGCTAAAGGAGTGCAAATTGGAGAAGAGAGAATGGTCAAAGGATTATGTGGATATAAGTGGAAAGGATATGCCACATCTTTGATTCAGAACATCAGTGGCAGCATTGTCTTTACATACAGAGGGCCACAAATTTAGATATGATAGGAGTCAGAAAGGTTCTTGAGTGTGTGAAACCAGGTAGGTATAAAATATTCAAAAGTTGTGGAGCCTATGATAAGCTATGAGGCGCAGCTCTACCAGAAAACCCTTCAATTTCTTATTCATTATTTCTCCTGAACAAGTCCTTGTAGACTTTCTCTGTCACTATAGGTTTTCCCATACCTTTAAAGTTCAGGCTTAACTGACTCCTTCATCCCTGAGGGAGTTACTTCCCAGGGCGCTGTCATGTCTGAATAGCTAATGGAATCTTCCATAGCTGGTCCAACCAAAGTGTGGCCTGTGCAAGATGGGATTCTTTAAAGGAGAGCTTAGCTTGCTTCTTCTAAGTGGTCTAGCACGTTTGGACTAAGGAACCCACCAACAACAGGGCTAATTGCTTGAGTCTGCCGAATCCTCCAAATACTTCTGGAATTCCAGGGCTGCCCCCAAGTCTCACTGTTGGAAACAGTGAGAGGATGTATATCTGCTCATCCAGATACACATCACTCACTGGACTCTGAAGACAGAAAGACCTGGCCACGCTGATGTGTGATTATGACATACACCAGGGAACGCTATCCCACCTCATCAGAGAAGGGTTTGGGTTTCATGTCCCATCTCGGCTCCCCTTGCAGTATTCCTGTTAAACCTTTACTGGCACGCTAAAATCTATCCAGAGTTGTTTCTGCTCCATTTCTGCAAACACAATGCCTCAGATGTAACTGCTTAGGAAGGATAACTTATGGAAATAAAGTCTTATTGTTATTATGAAATGTGCCCTCCAGTGAATTCTGACTCATAGGGAACCTATAAGACAGAGTAGAACCTCCACACGGTACTTTCTAGACAATACAACATGTCTCTGGAAACTCTATGAACTTTGATAAATGTCGATAGTTATAGAAAGGCTTTAGGCCTTTTGTTCATAGGGTTGCTATGAGTCATGCTCAACTCGAAGGCAATTAATGACAGCAATAACAATAACAATCCTTTAAGAGAGAGAGCTCTGGGGTTTTAATGGTAGGGAGCTGTGCTGCCCATCTAAAGGCCCCATGGTTTGAATCCACCAGCTAGCTGCTCTGTGGGAGAAAGATAGGCAATATCCTCCTAGGTGATTTACTGCCTTTGGAAACCCACTGAAGGGTCAGTTATGAGTCAGTTTCAACTCAATGGTACATAATAATAACAACAAATATCTAAGAGAAACACCATGGTGACTGTGAACCAGGGGGTCAGCAGTTCAACCCCACCAAGCTGCTGCCCTGAAGAGAAGGCCTAGTTACCGGTTCCCATAAAGTTTACAGCCCAGGAAAACTTAACAGAGCAGTTCTAGCTGTTCCACAGTGTTACTGTGGGTTAAAAATCACTCAAAGGGATACAGTGGAAATAGCAACAGTCTTTGCAGAAGCACATTACCACGTCTTTTTTCCTACAGAGCTGTTGGGGGCCTGTGTTTGAACCACCAACCTTCCCATTAGCAACTGGGAGCTTAAGCACTGTGCCACCAGGGTTCCTTAAAGACATGTTCCTCCTAGTTAAATTAACATCTGACTATTGAATTTTCTGAAATTGAACAAAGATAATCTTAAGATTGAATGTGCTCTATAAATAAAAGAAAAGGGATTAACAAGAAAACAATAAATCCATACACAGTGAAACTACAGAACACAAAAGAAAAGGGAGGGAGACTTTAAAAAAATTAAAATAGAAATTAATCCTCACATGAAATACCTCTAGTTTATCCAACAGTCCTTTCAATGACAAGCAAATCCAGCAACATATACTAAGGTTATAGATGCTTTTTATTCGGCCAGAATGGTGCATAGACTTCAGACAATTTTTAGAATTCTCTACCTGTCTTCTTTTACCACTGTGAATATCAGATCTTTGCAAATAGACTTTCTTCTTGTTCTTTCTCTTGGTTTATCTTAGATACTCTAGGGATTTTTATGCACACAGAAACAATTTGTAACTGGTTGGGTTCCATCAACACTGACAGATATAAAGAAATGTTGCCCATATGAGAGTCTCACCTTATACTTGTTTAGATATAATACTGCCCCTCCCCTTCCTCTCTTAAAGGGAGAGAAAGGACTAGAGGAAGCTGGCTCCAATTAACTCAATTCTATTTGTTCTCTCTGATTTACACTTTCTCTTCAAACAGCCAGGCTTATTATTCCCTGCTTAAGCTTGTTGAGTCACAACATCAAGGATTCAAAGAAAGTAAGGAAAAAAAGTGCCTCCCTCTACCCCGCCCCGCTTTCTCCAAAGGATGAAGACAGAAAGAAGATATTTTCCCAGGGTTGGAAGAAGTGAGTGTGAGCAGTGAGGCTCTGGGTGTTTCTCTGAACAAACACACCCCCAGAGCGAAAGGCTGCATGTGGCCTGGAAGCAGCAGAAGTGGGCCCTGAATGGGCCTTGTGGGTTGGGACAATTGGGATCTCTGCACTAGCAGCGCTTTCTAAGACCTAGACTTTTGCAGAATTCTGATACAGTGCAGAGACAGAGCAGCTCAAGAGTGACTGGGATAAATTGTCTGCCAGCTTGGTGGGCTTGTTACCCGGAATCCAAATTGAGCTTGACATAAGAAAATGGAAATAATTGATTGTTTTAACACCTGAGTTGATAAGAATGAGATTTATTCTGTTTTCAGATGTTTGCTGAATGCCTTGCTGATGGGAGAGATTTGCTGGCAGACAGCAGGAAGCCATCTCTGCCAGCTTGAGATGGACACACATCCTTGAAATGAATGAAGGAGGGAAGAAAGAGTGAAACTGTATAATCCACCCCCTCCCCAGCCTCTCCATGTTTTTAAAGGCTTTGTTCTCAAGTGTTTAGTTAGAACCACGGTCTGTCCCTGCTGATGCTTTCATTAAAAAAAAAAAAAAGAAAGAAAAAGAAAAGGGAAAAAAGAAAAATAAATTGCACACGTTAAAAAAATAAACCAACAAACAACTTCACTTTAGCAAATCATTTTATTAGGCTCAAGATGAGTCCTGCCTGCAAAGCTCTCAAATGCCAGCATCCGTGGGCAGGGCAGCCGCCTACTACCCACCCGAGTCACGCTGCTCAGGGCTTCATTTGAATGGCTAATTACTGGTCACCTCACCATCTTGTCAAAGCCAAAAGATTATACTTAATGCACAACTTAAGCTGTCCCCTGGACTTCACTTGTTTGGGCTGGCAATCACGATTTCTATTCCCTTCCCCATTTACCTCAACTTTTAGTAATTGCCCTCTGGGCTCCTAAGAGCATCCCACCAGGCCATTGAAATGTTGAAAAGGCCCCTGACAAGGTGAAATGTTTATCAGCACTCTACTAGCAACAACTGGGACAAATATGTGCAGCTTTGGGACATGACAGGATGCAGATTTCCCGTGTTCTATTTCTTAACTTTCAGCTTAGTAATAACTATAATCAACTCAGAGCGTTGAGGAGTGTTGTTAGGCAGTAACTAGGAACTTTAAAGATGCCAAATGGGTCATAATGGTGATCTTTTGCACAATGTAAACATACAGCAATGTGTTCTAAGACTTCTCATTCTGTGAACAAGGAAGATTAAGTGACCAGGAGATAAAGGTACTTGGGCTTGAATGTATTTCTCAAGGTAACATCATGTTGGTCTCTTATCAACAGATCAACTACTAGAAGGGGAAAACCTAAATTATTTGCATTTTGGAGTCTCCTCAGAATTATGGTAGAACCAATAATATTGAAGTAACTAATGGTATTGAAGGAATGGTAATTGTCTCAATTGTACTTAACAACTACAGCAACGACATGGGGTCACTGCAACATGCAAGTCATTAAGTGTTCATCTACTATTCAAAAGGTTGACAATTTGAAGCCACCAAGAAGAAATGCTCAGAATAACTTGCAATCAGAGAGATGCTAATCAAAACAATGAGATACCATCTCATCCCAGTAGCAGTGGCAAAGTTTAGTAGGACAGCAAGCAATAAATGTTAGAGAGGATGTGAAGAGATTGGAACTCTGCACTGGTAGCAGGATTGTAAAATGGCACAACCAGTCTGAAATGCAGTTTTGTGTCTCCTCAAAAAGGTATAGACATATATATGTATTTCCATATGATCAAGCTATTCCACTGCTAGGAAATGAAAACTGAGACACCTATGTTCATAGTACTGTTATTCACAATAGAAAGAATATGGAGACAGCTGAAATGCCAATCAACAACCCCATGGACTGAGAAATTGTTATGTATCAAAGAGTTGGACAATGACTAGGGAGGATAGAAGGAGAATTGATGCCTTTGAGCTGTGGTGCTGGAGAAGAGTATTGAATGTACCATGGACTGCCATGAAAACAAACAGATTGATCCTGGAGAGGGTTAAACCAGGCTGCTCCTTGGAGTCAAGGATTCTGAGGCTTCGTCTGACATACTTTGGACATGTTATAAGGAGGGAGAGGTCCTTGGAGAGGGACATCATGCTTGGGAGGGTGGATGGATGGCACAGAAGGGGAAGACCCTCTATGAGATGAATTGATTCAGTGATTGGGTTAAATGGGATGGGTGGGTCTAAGGCAGTGTAATTGGCAAAGGATAGAGCAGGGTTTAGGGCTGTTGTACATAGGGTCGTTATGAGTCACAAGCGACTCGATGGCACATAACAACAACAATATACACACAATGGAATACTATGTAGCAATAAGGAATAACGATTATGTCAAATAATATATAACATGCGAGTCCAGAGAACATTACATGGAGTGAACTCAGTCTCATAAGGACAAATACTGCATAAGACCATTATTATAAAAATAGAAGCATTACTAGTAAAATGTATATAAATGTTGAAAAGGGAAAGGGGACAAGGGAAGGAGTCGGGGAAAGAGGAAGGGTGGAAATCACTTGTATAGCAGAGTTTGGTGGATGAATGGGTGGTGGTGGTGGTGAAGGAATAAGAAAGAATCAATGGGGTCTAGAGAAGAAGGGGTAATAATAGTCATAATTTTGTTTTGTGTGCCATAGGGTCAGAACCAACCCATAGCTGACCCTCCAGAGGGTTTTCAGGTGTAGTTAATCACATGAGAGGAGACTGCCCATCCTGTGGAGCAGCTGGTGAATTTGAACTGTGTGCCTTTGAGATTGCAGTGCAGCTTCTTACTACTAGCCCACCAGAGTTCCCGAATAATAAGCATAGACAAATAGTGCTAATTATATAAAACACAATGTATATGAATGATTCTAAGAAACATAATATAAATTAAAGATTATATAGAACAGAATGTACATGAGTGGAACACAATGTAAATGAGTATTTGTAAACAAAAAAAAAAGAAAAGAAAGAAAATAGAAATAGAGAGTAAAACAAATGGGAATGATCCAGCCGGGACCTG
>NW_006399824.1:13390494-13406162 GCF_000299155.1 Elephantulus edwardii | reverse complement strand
AAAAAAAAAAAAAATTAAAAAAAATGAGGAGAAAAAGTACACTAAATTTCACTTGCAGAGGAAGAATTTTAAAGCCTTTTTTTGTCTTAGCATGTTAACTTCTACTTCAGGTCTTTGTTGTTGTTACGTGCTGTTGAGGCAGCTGTGACTCATAGCAACCCTATGTACAACAGCTCTAAACCCTGCTCTATCCTGTGCCAATAATATTGTCTTTGACACACCCACCCCCATTATCCCAGTCACTGAATCAATCCATCTCATCAAGGGTCTTGCTCTTCTGAAGAGGGTGGAGGTCTTCCCTCCACCCTCCCAAGCATGACATCCCTCTCTAAGGACTGAACCCTCCTTGCAACATGTCCAAAGTATGTCAGATAAAGCCTCAGAATCCTTGCCTCCTAGGAGCAGCCTGGTTTCACTCTCTCTAGGGTGAACCTGTTTGTACTCCTAGCAGTCCATGGTGTATTCCATACTCTTCTCCAGCACCACAGCTCAAAGGCATCAATTCTTCTATCATCCTAGTCATTGTCCAGCTTTCTGATGCATAGCAAGTAATTGCAAAGACTATGGCATAGATCAGGTCTTAGTCTCCAGACTGACATTGTTGCTCTTCAGTACTTTGGAGAGGTCTCTGACAGCAGACTTTCCCAATGCAATTAGGCTTTTCATTTCCTGGCTGCTGGTACCAAGAGTGTTGACAATGGAGCCAAGGTGTTAACAATCTCAGTCTCTTCACCATCTGTCATGATGCTGCCAATTGGTCCATTGGTGAGAGTCTTTGTTTTCTTGATGATGAGCTTCAATCCATATTGAAGGCTGCAGTCCTTGACCTTTGGCAACAAGCATTTCAGGTCTGCCTCAGTTTCAGCAAGCAGAGTTGTGTCATCTGCATAATTAAGATTGTTGGTTAGTCTCCTTCCGATCCTGATGCCATATTTCTCCTCATAGAGTCCAGCCTCCTGCATAATCTGTTCTGCATACAGATTGAAAAGGTATGGAGATATGACACATCCCTGGCACATACACTTTCCAATTTTGAACCATGCCTCCTGGTCCAAGTATAGGTCTTTACACACCTCATTTAATCTGCCTACTTACTTAAGTTTTGTTTCTTCTTGTTGTTGTTATCTGTCTGCTTGTTGTGTGTTATGTGTTATGTGTTATTGAGTTGCCTGTGACTCATAGCGACCCTATGTACAACAGCTCTGAACTCTGCTCTATCCTGAGTCAACCCCACTGTCTCCGACACACCTACTCCCATTACTTCAGTCACTGAGTCAATCCATCTCATCAACGGTCTTCCTCTCCTGCCAGAAGATCACTTAACCCTCCCAAGCATGGCGCCCCACTCCAAGGACTGGTCCCTCCTTGCAACATGCCCAAAATATGTCAGATGGAGCTTCAGAATCTTTGCCTCTAAGGAGCAGCTTGTTTTTACCCTCTCCAGGATGAACCTGTTTGTTCTCTTAATAGTCCATGGTATGTTCAATACTCTTCTCCAGCATTATAGCTCAAAGGTATCAATTCTCCTTCTATCATCCCTAGTCATTGTCCAACTTTCTGATGCATAGCATATAATTGCAATGACCATGGCCTGGATCAGGCACACCTTAGTCTCCTTAGTCAGGCTGACATTGTTGCTCTTCAATTTTAATTCCTTTGCACAATTCCCCATATAATGTAAGGCCCTCCCATTCTATACACACTTCCACAGCACCTGAACCTCCTTCACAACACCTGTTGTCATTCTTGTGTGCTGTCAAGTCATAACTCACCCACAGCTGACCCTCCAGCGAGTTTTCCGAGGAGGTAAATCACACAGGAGGGGATTGTCCATCCTTCTTCTGGAGTACCTGGTGGGTTCAAACCATGTGCCTTTGGGATTGCAGTGTAGCTTCTTACCACTAAGCCACCAGAATTCCCTCACAATACCTCAGATACTGTAATAAAACAATTTTCTGTGCAACCTCTCTCCACCTAGAATGGAAACTTTAAGGATTAAGGATTGTTTATCCTGTTACTGTGACATTCCAATCTGCTTATACACAGTCTCGTCCGCAGCACATGTTGAATGGGTAGTTGCCCAGTGAATGAGTTGTAAACTGTCTCTTAACGTTGGCATAAGGATTATAAGGCAATACAACTAATGGAAATCTGCACATAAATGCAGGGAACTCAATCAGTTTAAGCTCCATTTCTCCTCTCTCACTGGTGATTGATCCTTATACTCACTTTCCAACTTTCTTCTACAAGTTCCAGATTGTTCATATCCTGCAAAGAACTCTAATTTCAGAGCTGAGAGGCATAGGAAGATCATCGCTTTATGGACAGGAGTTGAAGTAAAGAGAGGAGAATTTGACTAATAGAGTCTCAGTTTGGAGATATCTTTGGCATCAGGGCCTCTATCTTTTGCTTCTTATCTCACAATTCTGGCCCCCTCATCATACATCCTATATGTTGCTTTATATATTTTCTTAATCTCTAGACTTTTCTCAAACACTTGCCCTTCACTCCCCAGGTTACCAGCTCAATCTGTGGCAGAGGTTAAAACTGGTCTAGATTTTAAACAGGGAACTCTGGTGGCGTAGTTACTAAAAAATTGTGCTATTCATCAAATTAAAATCCACCAGGGGCTTTGAGGGAGAAAGATGAGCAATCTTCTCTGGTGTGATTTATAACCTCTGAAAACCAACTAGTGAGTTGGCTGTGAGTTGGTTCTGACACTACAGCAATGACTTTGACATTTTTAAAAACAACAATGGAATTCCAAACCAAATAATCTAAGAAATTAAATCTAAATCTGAAAAAAGGCAGAAGTTTTTGTGGTTTGTTTTGTTTTGTTTGTTGTAGATACTGCACCTGTGATGAAAAATCATTAATGTGTTATTATTTTGTCAAATTCAAAGAGGAATCTGATATTTTCTTCCATTAAAGAGTTTATCAGAACTCATAATTTCAAGTTAGTTCATTACTTGATTCTGCAAGGAAAGTAATATAATTTGTGATTTTTACTGTTTGAATGTCCTTGATTTTTGAAAAAAAGTGGAAACACTGTGAAGATTCAATTATTACACTCAGATGACTAGATTGCAGAAATTTGTTAAAGATATTTATTAAGATCATGCCAAAGACTTGGCGAAATTAGTGAACCTTCTGAGAAAATCAATCTGTCAAGTCTTTCAGATGTGACAAGATTGTGGTCTTTTGGGGCTGATACAAACTCATCTGAGTATCTTGAACATTACTGATATGTATGTTCACAACAATACAGGTACATGGTGTTTACATTGGACATGAGGGTTGAGGGATGACAATAGAAATTGGACTTATCTTCTACTGTGACCTGGCCTGAACTTAAGGGACTCCTTAATTCTAAAAAAGTGCAGAACTCATTGAAAATGAAGTCATTGTTTCAAAATCAATTCATTCAGTTTAATGCTATGAATCATGAAAGTTTCCTAAATTATTAAATATCAGTCTTACTCTTAGAACTCAATTTTTTAATGTGGCCATGCTCAGTTTAAGGGTAGTGCTCATGTTTGTAGGGCTCTGTGGCAATACATTCCATTTAATTAACACAGAAGTTCACCATCAATAATATCATAAAAGTATTAGAATTGAAATAGTTCTGGCTGAACACACAGTTCTGAAGAAGTTTTAATTTGTCAAATAGTAGGATTCTTTCTCTTTTGTCAATATGAATTGACTAATTCTAGGAGGAAAAATCTGTTTTTAGTGATAACTTTTGGCTAAAGTATCTTCTTGGGTGACTGAAAAACTGTGGATAAAACATATTAAAAATAAGTCTGTCATATAAATACAAAAGTAATTGTTATTACGTGCCACCAAGTCGAGCATGAGTCATAGCAACCCTAAGGATAAAAGGGTTATTCTGAGTCCTGTCCTATCCTGTGGCATCCTCACACTTCCTGACATAAAAGAGCCTATTGTAGTGGTCACTGTGTCAATCCATCTGTTTGAGGGTATTATTCTCCCTCATTGACCCTCCACCCTTCCCAGCATCACACCCCTATCCAAGGAATAGCCCCTTCTATCAACATACCCAAAGTATATGAGGCAAAAATCTCATCCTTCTTGCCTCCAAAGAGCCCTTTGACTGCACCCCCTCTAAGAAATATCTGTTTGTTCTTTTGGCTGTCCGTGGATGTAGTTGGACATTTGGGCTGTTTCCATGTTCTTGAGATGGTGAATAATGCTGCCATGAACATTGGGGTACAAATCTTCATTTGTGTCTCAGTTCTTATTTCCATAGAAGAATATATTCGAATGGCAAACAGATACATGAAGCAATGCTGCAAATCACTGGTAATAAGAGAGATGTGAATCAAAACCACGATGAGGTACCATCTCTTTCCAGTAAAGTGGTAAAGTTTAGTGCTGTAAGTAATAAATATTGAAGAGGATGTGGTGACAAAGGAACTCTTATACATTGTTGGTAGGGTTGTAAAATGGTACAACTACTCTGGAAGGCAGTTCAGTACCTCCTCAAAAAGCTGAACAAATGTCCGGCCACAAACAAATAGCTTGAAAAATTATGGTGTATTCACACAATGGAATACTATGCAGCATTCAGGATCAATAACTTTGTAAATTATTACCTAACTGGGGAGGGACTGGGGAGTATTATGCTGAGTGAACTAACTCAGTCACATAAGGATAAATATTGTATAAGATCATTATTGTAGAATGAATATAAGGATCCAGGAGGAGTGGGAGAGGCTGGAAGCTGAGGAAGGGGGAATTAATCATTAGATTGTACAATTTGATGGGTTGGGGGTGTGAGGGAAATGGAAAGAATTTGTTCAATTTTGTAAATAAACTAGTAGAAAAATAAAATAAAATAAAATAAAAAAGCTGAACATAGAGATTACATATGACCCAGCTATTCCATTACCTGGAGTTCCTTTTTATTCTTCAATTCCAGCCCTCTGTGCATTTGATTATAAGACTTTGCTTTGTCTTCCTGAACTGCCCTTTGAACTCTTCTGGCTAACAGAACTATAATGTCTCTAGTGCCATGGCCTCTTCTAAATCCAGCTTGTATTTCTGGTAGTTCTTTATCAATGTACTCTTCCAGTTGTTTTGGGATAATTTTCAGCAGGATGCATGTCGTATTCGTGATATTGTTCTATAATTTCCACACTCTGTCAGATCACCTTTTTTTTTTGGAGTGGGAATAAATATGAATGTCTTCCAGTCAGTTGGCCGGGTAGTTGTCCTCCAGATTTCTTGGCATCAAGTGGTGAGCATATCCACAGCAGCATGTTTGTTGAAATATGTCAACTGGTATCCCTTCAATTCCTGGGGTCTTAGCTTTTGCCAGTTCTTTCAGAGCAGCTTGAACTTCCTCCCTTCTTCACCATTGCCTTTTGATCATATGTCATTTCATGAAATACTTCTTTGTCAGCCAGTTCTTTTTGTTACAGTGTCTTTGTAAACTTCTTTCATCTTCTTTTAATGCTTCCTGAATCATTCAATATTCTGCCTATAGCATTCTTAAGTATTGCAATTTGAGGTTTGAATTTGTCCTTTAGGTCCTTCAGCTTAAGAAATGCTGAGTGAGTTCAGCCTTTTTGATTTTCCAACTCCATCACTTTGCACATTTCATTACAATATTTTGCTTTGTTTTCCCAAACCACCATTTGAAATCTTCTCTTCAACTCCTTAACTTCCTGCTTTCTTCCCTTTGCTTTGGCTTATCAATGCTCTTGTGCAATACTTAAAAGTCTCTTCTGACAACCACCTTGGTCTTTTCTTCCTCTTCTGTCTTTGTAATAACGTTTAGCTTTTTTCATGGATGATATTTTTAATAATCTCCCACAGCTCATTTGGTCTTTGTTCATTAGTGTCCAAGGCCTCAAATCTGTTCCTGAGATGATTATTTTAAAATAACATTTTTATTTTATACTGTCTTACTTAACAAAGTTTTTTTTTCCACACAGGATCTGTCCCATTTCCTTTACCTACCTCTCCCCCCACCCATCAAATTGTGTGACTCTATGATTAACCCTCCTCTATGACCCCCTCTTCCATTCTCACTCCTCTGCTCCCATCCTTCCTGCCTTGGATCCTCATACTTGTTCGACAATAATGGTCTTATACTGTATTTGTCCTTATGGGGCTGAGTTCACTTAGCATAATAAATCATTGGTTGTACAAAATTCTATCATTCTATATCCAGCATTATTTCTGTCACCAAGTTAATGTTTTCCTACTACTTACATTTCTTCCTTGTTCCCAACTTTTGCGTTCCAGTCACTCATTATTATCAATGCATTTTAGTTGCATCTTTGATATGTTTCTGACTGCAAAAATTAGTAGAAATAATTTATGTCCTCCTCTTTGGGTCTGATTGTTGGTGCATATACTTAAATGATAGTGGCGCTCACTGGGCTTCCTTGTTTGCATATGGATATTATACTGTTGCTCACAACATTGTATTTCAAGATGGATCTAGAAATTACCTTTTTAGCTATGAAAGCAACTCTATTTTTTTCCTTACCTTTTTGTCTCCAGCGTAATTGATCATATGATTGTCTGATTAAAAATATCCCATGACAATCCATCTCATAAAGCACAAAAAGGTTCCCTGTTTGACCACGTGACTTCAGTGACTCAAGGGTCAAGTGCTCAACTGTTTGCTGAAAGGCTGACAGTTAGGACCCAACAGCAATTCTGTGAGACTCAGATTTTACATACATGTTTCAAAGAGTATTTTGAAAAGTCTACCTCAGTTGGGAGCTCTGGTGGTCTAGGGGTAAGAAGCTGTGTTGCAATTCCAAAGGCACACATTTCAAATCTACCACTGGTCCATGGCAGAAAGATGGTCAATCTTCTCCCATGAAATTAACTGTGTTTGAAAAGCCTCTGGAAGGTGAGCTATGGGTTGGTTCTGGCTCGGTAGTCTTACACAACAACACAACAACTTCTAGCAGCTGGTGACACAGTAACAACAACTTCTAGCAGCTGGTGACACAGTCCATAAGGATTTGCACTGCTAATCCAAAGGCTGCTCCTCTCTTGGTGATTTGAATCCACCAGCAACTCTGAGGGAGAAAGATGAACAGTTTCCTCCAGTGTGACACAGCCTTGTAAACTGCGGGAGGGTCAGCTATCAGTGGGTTTAACTCCACAACAATGACGTGGCTCTTGATTCTACTGGAGATTGTCATAATTCTAATTGCATTTATTCATATTAATTACTGTGTTCCATTCATTAAGAAAATCCTAACTACTCATACTTTATACCCACCATGGCCTATATTATTTGTATCAAGCCTAAAGCAATCTTGTCTTGATCAAACCCTAACTTTCTCTGTTCTTTAGCATTGCAGCCTGCACTCCTAACATCATCTGGAATGAAAACATTACTTTATCTTCAATTTTTCCTGTAAACATAACTGGAACATGATTTTTAAATTACCTTGTCTCTGCACGAGGCAGCACTCTCTTCAGTGAGATACATTATTTGGCTATAAAGTAAAAGTCTAGAAATTGGTATATGTTGAATCAGCCACCAGGGACTCTTTATGCTTCCACAAATGCAGTATCAGTAGCATAAGAACAAAAATTACCTCTAAGTGCTCAAGTTTCAACAATGCATCTTTCTGGTTTGTAACTACAAGGGGAAGTGAGCTGGGGAAGAGACTTATAAATGGCCTGTTCCTTAGAAACTGGTCCAAAGAGTCCCTGATTCAACATCTGCCTGTCATACGTTACATTTGCTGTTTTACAAATTATGCTCCTCAGAGTTAAGTCCACATGGCCTCATCCCAATTGGCATTAAAATGCCAAGTCAGAAAGCCAAGCCCTGATGGATTGACTCTGACCCCTAGTAACCTGAGTGGACAGAGTGGAGCTGCCTTAAAGGGTTTTCAAGGCCACATCCTTTGTCCACACAATGACTGGCTGGTGGATTCACAAATGTCAACCTTCTGGTCAGCAGCTGAGCCTTTAGCCTTGCTCTACCAAGACTCTTTACTTAAAGGTCAAACACCAGTTGCCATCAAGTCAGTTTTGACTCATGGTGACTTCACGTGTGTCAGAATAAAATAGTCCTCCATAAGGGTACTTTTCTCCCCAATTTGTCAAAAATGTTTCAATGGAACCCTCAAGATCTCAGTCCTTTGTAACCCTTTAACTACCCTCCTTTTGGCTTACTATCATTGAATGAAAGATTACAGAACAAACTGGTTTTCTATTCAACATTCAAACATACTTTGTTTCCGTGACGTTGGTTGTATTCCATCATGATAACGGCACTTTCTATCTGCTTACCATTTCCATCCATCCGTCCCATCCCTTCTTGCCTTGTGATGTTTATTCCTGGAGAAATGCTACCATTTTGATCTCCTATGGCAGATTGCTCCAAGTAGTATGTTCTTCCCTGATGTTAGTAACTGATTGTCTTATAGCTTGTCTTCAGACAACAGTACTGTTGTTTGAAGCATTCAACTGCTTCAGTGGCTTGAACCTATCAGTTGCACCATGGAAGATAGATGAAATAGTTTGCTAAGACTTATAGCCTTGAGACTTTAAGGCTAAATTGTATTTTGTCCCATTTGATCTCTGTTTGTTGGCTACAAGATGGTGGTGACCTTAGTTTGGGTACAGCTTAGCTGAAAGTTGAGTCACAGGATGGCTTTTGAGTTCTAGACTTGAAGGGTGACTACGGACCATGGTCTCAGGGGTTCCATCAGTCTATTAGATTAGTTAACATGGTCTTTCAGATAAGTTTTGCTCCCCCATTTTTCTCCCACACTGTCAGAGGTGCTCTGCTTATGATTCCTTTCAGAGAATTAAGTAATGGTAACCAAGCACTGTCTAGTTCAACTCTCAAGGTCATGGAAATTTAAGACTGTATGATTCATTACTCATTTGAACTACTGTTAGTCTTTGATTCTCTTCATTCTTCTTTGCTCTGGACACATATATACCAGTAGCTGTACCTTGGATGACCCTTTCTGAGCTTTTAAGACTTAGACCACTAATTACTAAAATTGTGTTTGGGACTGTTTTGTCAATTGACCTTGATGTCCTCTGGAACTATAGTCCTGAGCTCTCATAGCCAAGAACACATTCACTCAAGATGCTGGGTTATGACTAAGAAGTTTTCATAACTTTATTCTACTTTGTTCTACAATGTGCTCTTGTTCTATCCTGTCCAGTCAGTTCCAACTGACAGCAACCCTCACGTACAACAGAATGAAATTCTAGCAGATCCTTCTCCACCTTTACACTCTTTGCTATGCTCAAGTCTCTGGTTATAGCCACTGTGTCAATTGAGGGTCTGGCTCTTTTTGCTGGCCTTCCATTTTTCCAACCACTATGACCTTCTCCAAAGACTGCCCTTTCCTGACAGCATACCTAAAATACTTGAGACAAAGTTTCTTCATCCTTGTTTCTAAGAAGCATTCTCACTCTACTTCTTCCAAGACAGATTTGTTCGTTCATTTGTCAGTTCATGGAAATTTAGCACTTTGCCAGCACTGCAATTCAAAGACATCAGCTAATCCCCAGTCCTTTTTATTGATTATCCATCTTTCCCATGCATGTGAAGCAATAGAAAATACTAAACTATAAGGAGAGGGGCCTCCTTACTCTTTAACAACACTGAGGACCTTGGCAACAGATTTACCCAGTGCAATTCATAATTTTCTTTTGTGAATGCAGCTTCCATGAGTGTTGACCATGGAGTGAAAATAAAATGAAATCCTTGACCAATTTAATCTATTCTCTGCTTATTATGATGCAGCCTATTTTTTCAGTTAATTTCCATTTTCTTTATGTTGAGATATAATCTATATTGAAATCAGTAGGCTTCATCAGTGTTTCAAGTCTCTTCCAGTTTCTAAAAGCAAGGTTGTGCCATTTCACAGATTGTTGCATGTCACAGATTGTTGGTGAATCTTTCTCCAATCCTGATGCCACATTCTTCTTCATGTAGTCCAGCCTTTTGATTATTGACATACAGATTGAATAAGTATGGATAAAGGATATTATTCTTGATTAGACTCTAAAACCAAACTACCTCTGTCTGTCTCACTAATTTTCACACTTGTAGCTGTGTGACATTGGAAAAGATAGTTAATCTCTCTCTGACCAGGTTATTAACTGAAGAAATAAGAAAAACAATCCTTTCTCCCTCACACAGTTGTTGTAAGGATTGTTGTTATTATTGTTAAGTGCTGTGAATATGACCCATAGCGACCCTGTGAACAACAGATCTGAATTCTGTCCTATGCTATGCCATCCTCACATACTGACATACATCGCAGCACTCTATCAATCCATCTGGTTGAGGGTCTTCCTCCCTTTCATTGACCCTCCATCTTTCCAAGCATGATGTTCCTCTCCAAGGGATAGCCCCTCCTTGCAACATGCCCAAAGAATATGAGACTACGTTTTTTTTATTTTTGCCTCTAAGGAGCACTCTGGCTGCACCATCTCCAAGACATATCTGTTTGTTAATCCGTCAGTCTATGAGATAATCACTTCTCTAACACTACAGCTCAAAGGCATCAATTCTTCTTTTGTTATCCTTATTCATTGTCCATTTCTCAGATACATAAAAAGTAATTTCAAAGACCATGACTAAGTAGTTGAAGAGAATTAGAGATGGTTTATAACACCCTCAATTATCATCACCGTCCTGAGATTGAAGTAAGGAGAATATTCCTGAAGTGGGACCTGCATCATATTTTGTCTTGAGAGAGATAAAAGGAAATGGAATCAGAGATAGGGACTTAAAGAAAGCTTCTCCAGGAGTGGAGTATATATTCTTTTGAATCCAGGTCTCCATGCAGGGCAGTGCCTTGACACTGGAGGACGCCAAGACATATGGAGACCTCCAGGGAATGTTGGGCTTCCAAGGACTCCAGAATCAACAGAGAGAGGCCTTCACCTAGATGTGGCACCCTGAATTTAGGACTTTAGCTTCCAAAACTGTAAGAGGGTGAATGTCTCTAAAGCCATCCACTTGAGATATCTCCATTACAGCAACACTGAATAACTAAGACACCAACTCATCGTGGTCCTTATTTGTTAAAGACATCATCATAGAATTTCTTGGCTGTGATCTTTATTGAAGTACATTGTTAGGTTTGTCTCTCAGAGATCCATCAGGTGGATGCAAACCTCCAACATTTTAGTTAACAGCTAAGTGCGTACCAGTTAACACCATCTGTGCTCTTTGTGCATCCTCTGATAAATGAAAAACCAAACCAAAGCTGTGCATTGAGTCAGTTCTAACTCATGGCAAAACAGAACATATTTTCCCCTAAAGTACCTGAAAGAGCTCCTGGGTGGCACAAACAGTTAAGTTCTCCTCTACTAAACAAAAGTTTAGCCATTCAAATCTACCCAGAAAACTGGAAAAACTAGAATACTGGCCTCACCATCTGCTTCCCAAAAGACATGGCCTTGCAAACCCACATGATGTTGGCCTGAGTCACAATGGACTTGATGGCGGTTAATAATAACAATGTACTGAATCTAACCACTGAGGAAGAAGAGGACTCAGCCCTGCCTCGTGGCCAGTTCACTATAAAATGCCCCAGCTCTATGTTCTTGATCCTCTTCATTTCTCTGGGTCCTGCCCTGCCAACCTAACTAACTTCTCCATTTTCCATTTCCCTTTTCAACCCTTCTTCTCAGTTTTCTGTTCCTCAAGTAAGCAGGAACTTGAGGAACAGAACTTGAGGATTTCTCTTGTGACAATCTCTTTCCAACTCTGTCCTGATTAGAAAGTAGCTCATTGGAAAAACTTCATGCCACATACTTAGAGCGAGCATGTGGTCAAGAGGAAAATGACATCGCACTGCGAAAAGTAGAGGGTCAGTAAAAGAGAAGACCCTCAAGGAGATGAATTGACACAGTGCTGCACCAATGGCTATGAGCATGGCAGAAACCATGAGGGCAGAGTGGGATAAAGGAAGGTGTCACTCACTGCTTACAATAGTGTTGCGAGGAGTTGTGGTCAATCTAATGTCACCTAATGACATCATGATTACAACTCCATTGCTGCCCCTCTGCCTCCATAAGTCCTTGAGGTCCCACTAGAAAGACATGGACTGTTTTGAGATGTGGCCAGCATCTTCTCCCTGTCTCAACTGTGAAAGGCTAGACATTTACTATTGTTTCTTAATCACTCATGGTGGGCAAGTGGGCAATCAAGCCAGATACGGGCCAGAAACTTAGCTGCTGGGGCTAGTGAGGTGATTTCAATCCAACACAAGGACATTTGAAATACTGTGGGGTTTTGTTGGTTGGTTTTTTTTTGTCCTCCCCCCCTTTTCACTAATTCAGATGTCTCTTGTTTTGGCTATAAGCCAGATTTAAGGAAAACTTTGCTTTCTCAACCTTTTACCTCTGAAGGCTTGAAGAGCAAACCATATACAAAAGTTTGAGATTTGAAGACTCTGTCAATGGAAAGGGAAGGAAGGACTTTTCCACTCCACTTTGAAGTCTACCAAGCCAAGGCCAGGTCCTGCCATTGATCCCCTCCTAGAAAGTGCCTTAATTCCTTCATTTGAAGAAGTAGGAGTTCTTCTTCCTCCCAGTAAGTTCACGGGCCCCAGGGGCCCTGTGGCAGGATGGAAGCTTGGGTCTTGAAGGAGTTGGCCTTCCTGAGACAGGCCCAATTAAGGCACAAGCTGTGACCAATTATCTAAAAGGCCAATCAGGTACAAGCATCTGGCATGTGTGGGGGCTGGATTGGAATCTTCCAGGAAGCTAACAGACTCTTGGCTGCCTAAAACGTCAATTCAATTTGTATTTATGGAGCCCTTCTTAAAACTCAGATGGATTTTATTGAAGGTCCTGCATCTGAGAATGTTAGGACCCTGCCAGGAGGTGGCCAAGGTCAGGATGCCCTCAGAGAAATTGTGCAGAGGCCTCCACTTGGCTTTGACCAGGCCTTTTTCTGTTTGACGGACAGGGGAGAAGCTGACGGGAGGCTGGCTGTGCCACACGGACTATGCATGGTCTTCTGTTTTCTCGGGAGGAACATTTTCTCTTAAGGAGAACAAAACCATTTGTCACAGGGTCAGTTCTGACTCATGAGACCCAGTTCATATCAAAGTACAATTGTGTCACACGGAGTACGCAAAAGCCCAGAATCTTCAGCTTTTCCTCAAGGTGCTTCTGGATGAATTCAAATCCCTAACCTTCTGTTTAACCTCTGAGCGTCGTTTGCTTTCATAAGCACTCTTCTTTTAAGGAAGAACCCCACATTTCCCTATTTTGAGGTGCCGCTGACTTATGGTAGAGATGGCTATTTTTATGTCGTTGTTATGTTTATGTTATGTGCAGTTGAGTCAAACATGACTCATAGCAACCCTATGTATAATAACTCTGAACCCTGCTCTATCCTGAGCTAATCTCACTGTCTCTGAAATACCTACCCCCATTACTCCAGTTACTGTGTCAATCCATCTTATCTGGGGCCTTCCCTTGTGGTTACTGCCTCCAAAAACCTGCGGGAAGGTCAGCTATGGGTCAGTTATGACTCGATGGTACATAACACCAAGAGCAACTTTATCTACTAGAAGACTTACCTCTTCCCTCTGTTTCAACAAGATTTGTCCTGTTTTTGAGAGAAAAATTTGGTGCTATTAATACTTGTAAAGACAGGTAGGAACTGAGAGTGTGTTGTGCAAACTAGGGTGTATGATCCTCTTCTGGAGGTGACTGCTCAACTCAAAGTCCTAATTACACAAAATGCTGCAACAGCACAAATTCTCAGTTATAGAAAAACAAACTATACTGATCATCATTTGATGGCACTTAAGTGAAGATTTGCCAGTGCAACTGTTTGCCAAAGCACATAGTTGAAATCACTTTTACCAACTATTGTTTCTGGAAGCTAGATACCATTGCCAGCTGCTCCTGCTTTCATTTTGGTGTTTGAGTTTTTGTTGTTGTGGGTGGGGTTGTGTTTTGTTTTTTTAAAATATGTTTTATTGTTCATTAAAGGGGTTCAGGGTTTGGTTTGAAATCAGGCTGCACACCTCTCATCAGTCTGACATTTCTCTCACCATGTCAAACTGGCTTCAGCTGGCAATACTTCGTTAAATCCTGTTCTTGTTTTTAATAACTTGGAATACACAATTGTGCAAAAATGAACCTCAAGCAGAGAACTGGATGTGTCCTTAGATGATAGGAATCACAAGTTTACAGTGTTAGAGAATCTTTTATTCATTCAACAAGTATTTGAAACATGTTTTACTTGTTAGACACTTTCTAATAAGGCACTGTTTCTATGACAGTGACCTTACCACATAGAACAGGTTCAGATACCTGATGCATTTAAAACAGACAGTTAATTTTTGAGTGGCATCCACTTACTAAACAACATGCCTCTGGAAACTCTATGAACTTTGGTAAATGATGATAGTTACAGAAAGGCATCAGGCCTTTTTTTTCATACGGTTGCTATGTGTCGTGCTCAATTCAACTGCAATCAATAACAACAACAACAACATGACATCTTTAAAGGAGGCTTGGTGGCACAAAAGTTAAATGCTGGGCAGCAAACTGAACAGTTGATGGTTCAAATCCACCCAGACATTTCATAAGGAAATAATGTAATATGACTCCTAAAAATTACAGCCTAGAAAACCCTGTGTGAGAGGTTTTACTTTGTTACATGGGATTCGTATAGTAGAAATTGACTGGACAGCACCTACCAACAGCATTGCTTTTCCTCTTGGTGAAAGTCTTTTGTTTGTTTTATTTGTGAGTAATTTATATTTTTTTTAAAAAAAGTTTTTATTGTTATTGGTTTCTTTATAAAGTTTATATACATTGTGTTTCTCACTATCCTTCAGTCACATTGTGCTTCATACAATCATTCACATTCATTATGTTTTATAAAATTAATTGCCATAGAATTATGCCGACCATTACCCTGTCTTTCCAGATCCCTGCCGGATACCTACCCCTCTCTCTACCCAACTAATTGTGTGACCCCACGATTTCCCCTTGCCCATTGTCACCCCTATGCTTCCCCCCACCCCCCTGTTGGATTCTTATATATGTTTTACTAGTTATCTTTCTATTTCTATGACAATGGTCTTAGGCAGTATTTGTCCTTATGAGACTGAGTTAGTTCTTGGTGAATTCTTGATGCACACAGTGTCATTCATGGTTTGTATTTCTCACAAAATCTGTCAAAGTGAGTGAAAGAGCTTTTAGCATGGATGTTCCTTTGAGATAGGCCCCTATTTTATTAGCTGGGGACATAATATGTCCTCAATTAGTGATAAATGATGCATGGATATCGGTTGTGTAATTTCTTTCAGTTCCATTCCCATGGAGAAACAAAGTCCAGTTCCCCACCCAAAAAGCAAGACTCAACTGCTTAAGGAAGTCCAGTTTCATTTGTTCCAGAAGTACTTTGGCCAGAAAGGGTGGGGACGAGCTGAATTCCTATCATGAAGCAATTCCGTTCTGTCCTTTTCGAAACCAATGACCTGATAGTAGCAGGTCAAGGGCGAAATGGTTTTCCCCCCCAAAGCACGTTTCTCATGACCATTTTGGAATTGAGGCATATTCCAAAAGATTTTTTTGTCTTTCAACACATTAACCAGGAATCCATCAAGATTGAGTTGTGCAGTGTTGATGAAGTTGTCAACTCAAGAAATGAATCT